>NW_009201704.1:0-13661 GCF_000690835.1 Fulmarus glacialis | reverse complement strand
GGTCGGAGCCGGGCCTGAGCCGGGCCTGTGAGGCTCCCCCGGCCCCGCTGCTTCCCAGCAGACACTGAAAGGTATTTTGTGAAGTCCCCTCCTTTGTACAGGTTCGCTTCTAAGCTCCTCCGTGGGGAACTTAACGTTTGCAAGGGTCAGGCTGTGTTCACTAAGTTTTTCGTTTTTATAAAACAGCCCTCTCTTCCATCTTAGTCTTTTAAAAAACGTAATAAAAAGGGGACACCACCAGCTTCAGACCTTTAGTGTGCTTACTGATGCTGCTCCATCTGTTTTGGGAAAAAAACAAATGTACGTCTATTTTTAAGCAGAGAACTGCAGCCGTGCTGCTTTATTTGCAAAAGCAGAGGAGTAAGTTTTTCGTTTTTATAAAACAGCCCTCTCTTCCATCTTAGTCTTTTAAAAAACGTAATAAAAAGGGGACACCACCAGCTTCAGACCTTTAGTGTGCTTACTGATGCTGCTCCATCTGTTTTGGGAAAAAAACAAATGTACGTCTATTTTTAAGCAGAGAACTGCAGCCGTGCTGCTTTATTTGCAAAAGCAGAGGAGCTGTTGGCGAAGAGAACGGCAGGTGGAGATCCTCTGGCACATTTTCTGAAAGGACAACTGTACTACGAAGAGGTTGTGGTTTCCTTCTTTTAAGTAAATATTATAAAGCTGACAATTTTCAATACCATTTCAGTGAAAAAAGAGACACCTTAAAAAAACTACAAGAGATGCCTATGCCTGTTTTTTCCCATGAAAATCAGCAGGTGTTCACCCTAAATAAGTTTTTCCTACACTTTCTCCAAGCATGTAGCGGTGTCTTCCAGTTCCCTCCCAGGTCTCCTAAGGATCAGGTAAGTAAGTGGCAGCCTGTCCCTACAGCTAACTTCCAAGCCAAGTTGTTTTTTGGCCAGCTGACTGGCCAAACACACCAGTTATGTGGTACTTGGTCCCTGACCCAAGACACAGCTTTTGATCTTTGCTCCCTATCTAGCCACCAGTTTTGATGAAACTTGTTGAAATGTTTTCAAGGTTTCTGTCCCTGCCCACTTCGGCTAAAATTGGTCGCCCATGTATTTGAAAGTAAATTCTCAGGGAACAGTATAAGACTGGCTGGCAGGTGAACTTAAACCTCAATTTCTTGTGAAAATTAGAATAACTCAGTTCAGGGAGATGAAAAAGAATGTAGTACAAGTACCGATTCGTGTATTTGCAAACGTGACGTGCACGGATTCAGTACTGTTTATAGTGCAGCTAGTGGCACAGTGTAAATCAGTCTCAGGGTCTGCAGCAGGAACAGAATTAACTCACTCAGGGTTTCTGCTTTTTGGGCCCTGTCCTTCTTAATGTTAATTAATTGCCTGATTTTGGCATGATCAAGACTGACCCCATGGAGCAGAAGACATGTCTGATTCTTGATGAGCTGGCTTGGATGTCCATGTTATATACTGCTGTCCATCCCTAAATTTATTCTTTGAGCGGGTTTTATCTTCCAGATTTTTGGATGTATGTCTGTAGTGCCTAAAAATGCATGTTCTCATAGCACTGCAATTTCAGATGCTAGAAAAAATCACTTCCTGATCAGAGCCATATGATTCCTTCTTATAGCACTAAATTCTCAGGAAAGGTGAGAGTACAAGTGCCTCCCATACTTCTGATACTCAGGACAGCTGGTTGTAAAAAGGCACTGGTGTTTTCCCAGAGTTCTTTAAAAAAGCAAAGCCCACAGAGTCATAATGGCTAAGCTCCTGAGACAATTAGTAGTTTAGACAATAGTTTGGACAGTATTAACAAGGGGCGTTTTGTCATTGTGAGGATGTTTGACTGACTGTCAAACTACTTCTCAGTTCTAAGCTTTTGCAGTCTGGTATTGTTTTATCAAAACATACAGAAAATTTGAAGGAAAAGTATAGAGAACAACATTTTAATTTCAATATTGTTTTTACTTAGTATGCTGATATGCATGCATAAAAATATTTTAGTAAGGACACCAGGCTCGGTTAACTGCTACATTACAGTTGTTTCACTGTGTATTTTATATACCATTTCTTCTTTGACTTAACGCAGAAGCAAATGCTCTCTAAGATTCTTTCTTAGAAGTGAAAGTATCTCTGCTGTTGCAGGTGATGCCTTCATAAGAAATGTGGGGCAGACAGGTGGGTCTATAAAGTCTTCAGACACCCGAGTTTAGTCTTTGTGAAACCAACCCTTAATTGAGATGTAAAAGCAGACTCTTAAACCCTCAAGATATAAGAACAGCTCACCTAAGTTAAGGGATATCAGATAGATAGGACAGGACATCTGAATAAGACCCTTATCTCCTTAAATTAAAAAGATGGCATTTTGGGGGAGGAGAAGAAAGGTTGTCAGAACGTCTTTTGGTTTCAGAGATGATGTTTGTATAGCACTACTTATATTTAGGGGTTTTTTTATATATATAAAAACAATGAAAACTTGTTTTAAAGTCCTAAGTGCTTCCATCCTGTCCAACTTTCTCATGGTTGTTGACTTATTCTATTTCTGTTTTCTGCCTCTTCTATGGTTGCCATTTTTTATTCTTTGTTCATGAGGGAAATGCTCCAGGTTGAAAAATTGTAAGAGAGTATATACTGGAGAGTTAAGCTGCCATACGTTCTGTGTATTTCACTGTTCATTCTGTCTTTCCCAGGGATTGTATGAAGAAGCATTAAAACAATTTGAAAAAATCAAGGATACGGATTTTCAAGCAATGTATCAGCTTGGTGTAATGCATTATGATGGACTAGGCACTAAAGAAGACCCTGTGAGTAATCTAGCTGTACACTTTTTTTTTTTTAAATATTAGCTGATAATTACTAAGAGCTTCTTCGTAACCTTGATTATTTAGTTTAAAATAAACAGGTCTTTGATTTAGAATTAGTTTCATAAAGTACAGATGTTTACAAAGCATCATTGAAGAGGGATGGTTCTGGGCTGAAGAAGTTCTCAGAAATAGTTATAATAATATAGGTTTATCTGAAAAAGACTTATGATATTTTGTATTTTAAAATTTAACTTCTAAGGGTTGGTTTGTACTTTGTGTGGAAGCTATGTTTAAAAATTGCTATTTGTTATTTTTTAATAAGCAGCGTACATAAATGAAAATAAAATGTGTAAAAATGGAAATCAAACAACTGTATTTCAAAGTGTAAAACATCTGTTGCACAAAAATGTTTTTTAAGGTACTTTCTATTCTCTTAACACGGTTGCTAAAGAAGATTGTGCTTCTGCCAGTGGTTGGCAGTAATATTTTAAAATTAGACAAATAAAGAATTCTATTTGCAAGAATTTGAGGAATTCAAATTGAAGAATTACATTACCAAAAATGAAGACAAAGGAGTGAATTGCTACCATAAGAAAAGAGTTAATTTATTGGAGAACATGATCTTAAAGAGTGGTATGAGGAAAGAATACAAAGAAGATGAAAGAAAGGGTAGATAACAAGACAGGAGGGCAAGAAAATGAACCGAACAGTATATTAATAAATGGGATTCTTGTCTGGTGCTTAGAGGATTGTCAGCAGAGCAGAATATATTCTGCTGGTTTTCAGAGGTGGTTCGTTTGTTCTGTATACCTGTATAATTACCGCATTGGTTTACTTGCAAATAAACATTTTAGTAAAGTTTCTTTCTTTTTTGTGTATTACAATATGAGAGGTGAATAGAAGGGGAACCTTTTATAAAAGGACTATTTCTAGTGTATTTAAACAGGATGTCCATGCTAAATCCTAACAGTGTAAATCTTGTTTCCAAAATACTTACGAGGTCTTTGGGTGGTACACCATACAGCTGCTCATAGGCAATGTTCTCCATTTGCTTATTTAACATTATCATTTTTTGTATTTTTGTATTAAGGTATTTTTAATAGAGGAACTACAGTGTGCTGTTGTATCACTTTTCCTTCTGTTAAGGTTGTTTTATGATTTCAGATACTTCATGCAATGTGAAAAAGATTACAGTAGTCTAAAATTGAAAATGTAGCAAGTTTAGGATGTGACATTCATTTATGTAATCACAAGAATATTTTTGAAAAAATTTTTATCAATGAAGAAGAGTACTATAATATCCGATGAACATTTATAAGGAAATGTTTCACAGTAAAAATATGCTGGAGTCAAAAATCTAGGGGCTGTCTAGTAACCAAAGATCAGTTCTGCTTTGGTATGACACTGTTCTCCGGACTGTCCTACCAGTATGCCTCAGCTTTTCTTTGAAGTGGAAAAACTATCTGTCTTGCAAAAGTTAGTGGATTCTCAGGTTCTTTATTTCATCCTCTTCCCAGTCTGAATGTAATAATGAAAATACCTCAATTTTAGGAAAAGGGAGTGGAATACATGAAGAAAATTCTCAACTCTGATTCCCCGAAAGCAAGACACTTGAAGTTTGCAGCTGCATACAATCTTGGCAGAGCATATTATGAAGGATGTGGTGTTAAGCGGTCAACTGAAGAGGCTGAAAGGTAATGGCAGTCAGTAATTTTCCTGATGAGTATAAGATGCTAAGATGTTGTGTTACTTAAACTTTCTTTGTCCCCGTTTTCTTAGGTTGTGGCTTATTGCTGCAGACCATGGGAACCCAAAAGCAAGCGTGAAGGCCCAGAGTACTTTAGGAATGCTTTATTCTGTGTCAGTTCTAAAAGATCTGAAGAAGGTAAAGCCCACTTGTACCTTTTGAGTTGCATGAGTCCCAATTAATTTTTAATTTCACAGAAAGAGTACAGTGATATATTTGACTCTGAAAACTGTATTTTAAGTACTGCTAGGCATTATCATCCATTTAAGCCCATATGAACAGATGGCCAGAATCCCTCATTTTGACTCCCTTGACACTGCTAGCCAAGATTTTTTTTTTTTTTTTTTAATTGGGAGTATCAGGGAGAAGGATATAATGGATGAAATTTTTGTCAGCAGCTGTCACTGATTGGCAGCTCTGACAGTAAATGAAGCAGGTTTAAAAGCCTTACAAGGATTCTGCTTTCTTTTATGCGTCAGCACTTCTTATAGGCTGGTTAATGTAAAAGCTTTTATGGAAACAGTATTCAAGAAAAGCAGCTAAAGTGAATATATACTCCAACTTTCTGCCTCTTGTTTAGGCCTTTTTCTGGCATTCAGAAGCATGTGGCAATGGAAATCTGGAATCACAGGGTGCACTTGGTGTTATGTATCTCTGTGGACAAGGTATATGTCAAAACACTAAGGCTGCTTTGGAGTGTTTGAGAGAAGCAGCAGAACGTGGAAACATCTATGCTCAAGGCCATCTTGTGGAATATTATTACAATAGAAAATTTTACTCAACAGCTGCTGCAGTAGCCAAAAGGTGAAGTTAATTTCACTGTATTTTTTATTATAGTTCTTCATGTAAGACCATGGAACTCAGATTAAAATGATTAAATTTATGTTCATCTCTCAAACTCAAGACTTTTGAGATAATGAATGGCAATCCTTCATCTTTAAAGACGGAACAGCAAACCACAGACAAAATTAATAGTATAAGGTTCTCAATTATTCAGTACAGTTGAACTTTTCTTTCTGATCCTGTGAAGCAAAACAGCCTTGAACTAGAATCTCAAGTAGAAGCCCACACTCAACCCTGCCGTCCCATCTCCTCAGTCCACAATCTACTCTAGGCTCCTGCCCTCACCATTCCCTTTTAAACCCCTACAAATATTCTTCATGCTTTGGTCCAGTTCCTGCGTCCTTCACAGGAAATGCAAGCATTGATACTGGGTGGGATCCTGCAGTAAGCACTCTGAGCAGCACGGCCCAGGACCTAGAAGTAGCTGCTGCACACAGTGCCAAGTTATCGCCCTTTAGCTTTTCATCAGTTGCTGCTTATGGGCATGCATACTGCATAGGCATTTTTAAGCCTGGACAAACCTCCAGAGCTGGCCAGCATATGTTAAAAGTTCAGTCTGTCAATCAGATTATTAATTTGCTGGAAAAAAGATGCAGATAGACTAAATGACTACTTATACAAGCTGCACACAATAGCATTTGTGCTTCTTGTGGTATGTTTATGAAGCTGCTGCTGCCCAGCAATAAATGTGTCACAACTCACCATCTTACAGAAGCTGCCCCCTGTATAATACCACTGCATAGCAGCAGCCCTGGTAATTCAGTAGTTCAGTAATGAATGCTGTTTGCTATATTCATTGCCAAAAAGGATTGTTTTCTCTCTGAACTGCTGCTTTTCTTTCTCTGGCACTGTAAGTAGACTGATAGCTATACAGTCTAGTTTAGCTCTTCTCGCTTGGAATGCATCCCCTCCAGTCAATGGTGCACAGTACACTATTCAGATAAGTAAACAGTGCACTTCATCAGCTGCAATTGTGATTGCAGAAAATGGCAATGAAATCCTGTACTACAGCCAGGAATGACAATTTCTGAACCAAAAGATACTGCCACTGAAACAGTTCCACTTAATTGGGATTGCAGTTGGCCTTGAGGCAAAAATCTCATAGCAGTTCAACCACTTGTATCAAGCATCACTACCTTTTCTACCAAAACTTCTTTGTCCTTCTATGTTCATACCAACTACATAGTTTGTTATATTATGTACAAACATACAAACATTATGTGATTATGTACAGTAATGTATGTACATCATGTACAACCTTGCCTAATATTTGGAGTCTAGATTAGCTACTGACACTTCACTTCAAATAACAATTTTGTTATCCCATACAGTTCTACTTACCCATTGCTATGGTATGTTCTTGAAGTCAACTGTGCTGAACTAGAATTTTTGCCTGACTTGACTGGGTATTGCTATTTGCATCAGCATCTTGTGTATCTTTTGGAAAGGAAGGCAAAAATGCTATATCAGGAAAGATAAAAGAGGTAATAGGTTACTGTTATTATATTTGAATGTTCTTGCTAATAAGTCTTTGGGGTTTTTTTTCTGATGTGCTACTGTATTTGTTAACAGGACCAAATTAGGTGGGAGAACATTGCTCTCAACACATTCAAGTGATTTAGCAGGCACCAACTTGCAGAGGGTTACTTCTGAACAATCTTTCATAAATACTGATTTATAGGGAGTAGCTATAAACTGAAGTGACTTGCACTTTTATTTCTTTTTTCTGTCAAGTCTGCTACTGTTTGACACAACAAAAACCTAAAATACTGTGTGAAGAAGCATATAATTATTGTTTGGTATCTGGAAGGGATATGGGGCTTGGGGGTTTCTGTTCTAAGACAACAATTAGACAAAAATCAATTCCCACTTAGAAAATGTTGTACCTAATATTAGCCTGATAGTTAAAACAACGTTCACTTTGTCCCTCTGACTCTTAAAATGGTTCTTAGTAAAAAGAACGTGCTGAAAATAAAGTGACAGCAAGCAGACAGATGCACATAGAAGAAAGAAAATAATTGAGCTGAAACAGTCGTAAGTGGTCGTCATAAGTGGGTCTTATAACCTGAGGCTCCCAAGTATGTCCAAGATCTTCAGCTTACTATAATTTGCCACTATCCTAGGAAGAACTTGGAATTTTAGAATCATAGAATCACGGAATGGTTTGGGTTGGCGTTTCTAATTCCAACTCCCCTGCTATGGGCAGGGACATCTTCTACTAGATGAGGTTGCTCAATTATATGAAATAAGAGCTTTGCCTTTCTTCCACATATATATTAATCTCCATGAAATATTTTAATAGGAACAATTAGCATAAAATATGCTGCTTTTTTAACTAGTGTAACTAGTTAAACAGTGAAAGTGACTGCAAAAGTTACGTATTTGTTTGCTATTTAATATCACAATATTCAAATAAGACTAACTTCAAATCAAATACTGAATAGAAGAATCCTCATCAGGCTGCTGAATACCTGTAAATTTCAGCTTATTTTGGATAATGACATAAATGGAAAGGAGGCATTGTTAAGTCAGATATGGTCGACTTAAATTATTGCTTGAAATAGCATTATCTAACCTAATGCTGTAAATTCCACAGCAGGATTACCGAAAACGATGACATCGATATGCTAGCAAAGATAACTGACTGTCTTCCTACATATGTAGCCAAGGGGGTTGCTATGGCTGCTTTCTACTTGGCTAGATGCCTCCAGCTTGGCCTAGGTGTACAGCAAGATCAAGCCGCTGCTAAAAAATACTATTCTCAGGTAAGCTGGGAAAATCTTACAGGCTAATTTATATCTCATGAAATTGAGTGATACCTTGGATTTGAGTCTTTAAACTTGCTGTTTCATTAAAGACTCCAACATTATTTATGTAAAAAAAAAAAATCTGTGTAAGAAAATGAAGAGAGATAGAAGTATATTGAAAACCACTAAAAATAGTTTTGAAAGGATATTATCTGCCCACTTGCTTAAGCAAACAACGCATTCTGCCAAACAAAACAAAGAAAAAAAAATCTGTGATAATCACCACAGCAGAGAGCTTGGTAACTTGCAAGATAAATTAGCTAAATGATTTCAGTAATTTTATTCCCAACTAATTTGCTGTCTGTCATTCTCTCAAACTGAAAAATCGTAACTTTTCCTCTGCTTTAGATTTTCTAACAAGTACAACCTTCATTAACGATACTTAAATCGGTCATAACTGGTTGTCATGCTTATTTTTATGTTTACATTTTTAGCAATAGCCGAGGATCTACTGTTACTGACACACAGGGGAAAAAATAGGTCACATTTTTTGAAAGTTCTAAAGTTGAAGTAAGATTTATTGCTTGAGGAAAAAGATCAATAATGGCTTCTAGAAGATGAATCTGCTAAATAGTATCAGTGATTCCTAAAGGTACAGTCAAGACAAGATGATTATGACAACTGAAGGGAGTGTAGCAAGATTGGATCTGTGCTTCAGAGATACTCTATGATTTCTGTGCATGTAGAGACCATTTGTTTCTGCAGATAGAATGCTTTGATGTCCAGCTTGGTGCAATTCAAATAAATCAAGAGTTATGTAAATGATAAATTACCAAATAACAATTTTTGTGGCTCCTTACTTAGGGAAGCCACTGATACAAGAGGCCTAGCAGAGCAGGTGATCCTTTGAATACCTACATTTTAAACATTTTGTTCTCCTGCTGTGAAAAGCATTATAGAGGATAGGATTGAGGAGGAGATCAGGAAAGGAATCTAAGTTGGGGTGTTATGAACACGGTAGCCAGTATCCTAGGTAAGTCTTAAGGCATGGAAGAGGCCCATCAGGATTAAATTGCTGCATGGCTTTGTGTGAGTATAGCCCTTCCCACTGTCTTCCATCAGGTCTAGCGTAACCACCACAACTGAAAGGAAATTACAACTGTCAGTCATCATTCACTAGCTGTACGTCTGAGACTGACCTAGGAATGTCACTAGCTTCTTGGTATAAAAAGAGATGATTTCTGTTGACTGGTGCCATGCATCTCTACATCAACAACAAAAGAGAAGGAACAGAAAATAAACAAGGAAGCTACCTGAAGCAGTAACTTTAGAACAAGTAAAAGACAAGAGTTGTAGGTGTGTTCAGTTTCTTTTGTACCTGGAAAATAATTCTCATGTTAACTGTACAATTATACCCACTTAAAATTAAAATCATGTTCGGTTTTTTAATTAACTACTCAGTTGCGGTTTTGGCCTACCGTTCTTAGACCCAGTCAGTTTTGAAAGAGGCGAGAAAGAGAAAATGGGTATCTCGGAGGGTACTGAAATAGATGATAGAAGTGAATGAAACTGATCCAGTCTGTAAGCAGATTTATGTTTGACTGTGGTGCCAGCACAAGCCATACCAACAAACAGGATAAAAAAATAAAACCAAGCCTAACACTATAGACAAGTATGCTCATTTTAAATACTGAATTTTTCTTACGTGGCATCAGAAACAGGGATTTAAACCTGAATGTATTAACTTTTTAATATTTTAACAAGTTGATTATCTCAGATAATGCCAACATCAAAGACCTCATTAATGTTATATTGAAAAGATACAATTTTATTTTAGCTATAAACTAGAACTCCCTATTCTTTGTTTTCAAAGGCATGCCTTCTGGATCCTGCTGTTGCTTCTGACCTTGAACTGGCAGCTAATCTTGGGAGAATTTAGTGTTTCCTTTAACTGTGACTGGTATGTAAATGTACTTCCTACAATAAACCATCTTTAATTTCCAGCAGTTATAGACTGTTCATCACTGCTTGCTTTTCAACTTCCTATAAATTACTACTTAAAGCAATTTACTGATTCTTTTTTATCTGAAAAAAGAGAAAGCAAAAAGCTCACACACTTCCTTTAACTGAGATGAGGCAAAGGCAGACTTTTTAGAATTGTATTGAAGACTCAAGGTTTATTAAGGACATTTTACTGGGACAGATGTCCTGTGTTTTCTTTATGTCCTACTGCTATATAGCACATGAATCAAACTGAAACCAAATAAAAATAATTGTTTCCTTTTCTGCATTTTTAGTATTTAAACATTAAATTTTAATATTCTGAAAAGCTTGAACCCAAACTTGTCTAGTTTTCACATACAACCCATTCACAGGTTACGACCATTTTTAAATCTTACCTTTGTTAGTGGTATGTATACTTTCTTTCACATGCTTTTCTAGTGCATCTAAATCTACTGATGTGTCTTAATACATTTTACTCTTAGACTGCAGAGACTGAAAGTTGGAAATTGGCCTGTATGACACTAAGCTTTACAGTTCAAACCATGTCAACTTCTAAAACTAGAAAATACTACTTGCAGAACTATGGGAAAAAAACATAAGTATGGAAACATTCAATATACATGTCCTCTGCACAAGGCCTGTTCTCCTCAATCCTTCTTCATATTGCATTTACACTACCTCTGTTTGTATTAGAAGTAGTTGAAAACCTTTTGGCTAGGAGTGTGCATGCCTGAGCAATGTTATGCTAAATCTTTTATCAAAAGATACTTTGATTAACCATTAGTAAATTTTACTGATTGCTATGGTAAGCTTGCACATTTCTAAATACCTATTTACTTGTAAAACTTTGTATGTGCAGAATTTGGCTTGCTTCTTAGGACTGTGCCGTGACTTGAAAACTTTCTTGAAACTGTTGGAACAGAAGGCTAGACGTTAGTAAAAATATTGATTTAAAATATAGTGTATGGATTTTATGTACCTTACAATATAGCCAGTCTTAACTGCAAGCAGTTTTTCTAAGAACACAACTGCACTGAATTTAAAAGAAAGTAATGAATGTCACCTAGGGATTTTTGATGATGTTTAATTACTTAGATGTGCATTAAGATCATATTTACATATTTTTACATAAATTAAAAAAACACTCAAGACATCGCTTTCTTTCCTCGTATAAAATAAGGGAAAGATTTGAAGGTTGTTTGAAATCGGGATATTTGAATAAACAGCCCTGAGTAATATCAGGGAAGTTATTAGAATAGTTTAATTAAATGTCTACTTAATAATTCATAGAAGCAATTCATAAGCACTAATCTCTGAACTAACATTTAACACAGGCATTCTGTTAGGACATACCAGTTTACAATACATATTTTTGACACAGACTTCAAAGTAACGTAAATAGTCCTTAAGAAACAAGTGCTGTCAAACTCATTCATTGTCAGTACAGCCTCATTATCAAGTACTGCAATCCAGTTGTGTTATTTATTGCTTACAAATGCTTCAAACTACGGGAAATCTTTGGTAAAAACAAAATTGATAAAATTTTCACAATAGCTTTACATGTAGTATTGCACGACAAGGCTTTTTCAATACACAAGAAAAAAGGAATGCTCAAGTCCTCAGTGAGGAGATAGAACTGTACAACATTCATTAGTTTACGACTATAAGCAAAATTTCTTTTCATAAATGTTTAAAATATTTTCTGGTTTCTTTCAGCTTATATGAACATTTATTTTTCAATCTATATTTGAAACAGAAGAGTAGTCAAATAGAACAATTTAAATAAAAATTGGCAACTATACAGCATTGTTTGTCTACCCTACTACAGCATCAGATCTTTTCAAGTCTGTTTACTTCACAAAAAACTCAAGAGGAAAGAAAAATGCTAAAAATAATCATAGTCCTCAGCCCTCTATGGAAAAGAGGAAATAAGTTACATGTCTATTATTGGACATAGACATTTCTCTAGTGGTCCAATTGTGCAGATTCAAACCTAAGTGGCATTAAGCTGCTCTAAATGAGCTCTTAGCTCAGGACACAGTTCAGTTAGCAGCAGTTCCAGCAAAACCTGAAAAAGAGAAAAGAGTTAAGATGAACGGAGGTACCAAATGAGAATTTCTTTTTCCTTTCTCACATGTTCAGAGCATCACAGATAACAGAAGCATGTAGAGGCATTCTACTCATCATTCATGCAACTACTTTTCTTTCACCCTAAACATTAGTATGCGCCCTACAGATAATATGGGAAATGTCTTAAGGCTGAAAGAAGGCAAGCGCCACGGGCAGCTACTTTCATTTGGGGATTTCCCACCCTGCATAAACTGGTGCTGTTCTGTCGAAGCTGAGGTAACTACATAAGCAAGCGCCAGGGCACGCACCTCCTGAGCAGGCTGCGTCCGCTTCTGCGCTGAGGCTGCGTTATGTGACTGGCTGCTGAAGGAAATGAGTCAGAAGAGACTGAGAGTGAAAGTATTACACTTGGATACAGCTGCATACTCCGACCAGTCCCAACCAACAGTAGAGGAGTGGGACTTCTGGAGGGCTGTCATGTCCTAACTGTGAGCCATCTTTCCCTAGGATTCTTCAAGGTATGTTTATTTTTCTCAGGTATATGAAGAAATTAGTTTGCACCTTATGAAGTCAGGCAAGTCGGATATGGTAGAGGATCCGTTTTAGATAAAAGCAATACTGTTTTTAAACTTAAACAACTTTTTGTTATTCAAAATTAGTCAAATGATGCAACAAAGTACATTTTTTCTGACTTATTTTAATAACAAAAAAGTTACTTGCACATGGAACAATAGTCCAACATAAATCTCTGCAAAAACACACACCCTGGGCTTTAATACTGAGCGAGCAGAGCTCAGCAATTAACAGGATTATAAAGTTCAAAGGCTACTTTTCTGGTTACTCACATAGAGTAGATGCTTGTTAGCCTTTCTTTCTTGCAACGCATTGAACACTTTCACTACACCATGACGGGCATTTTGTTGTCCAACCAGACTCTGCAGAGTATCTGCAACAAATGTTACTTCAGCTTATATTGTTTCACTCACACTAGGCAAAACCTCCAGCTAACACTACTACCCACAAAGGAGGGGAAACAAAGATGCTGCACTTCATGGCCCTTGGTTACAAGATACATAGTACCCATTCACTCACCTTTTAAAAACACATAGGTAACTTAGGTCACAGGTTGAAAAGATACCCTTATTATCAAGTTACCGCAGCTGAATAATAGTGTATGCATCTCAGTGACAACATTTTAAGTGTTTTAATATGATATATAGTATGCCTTTTAGGTAGTTCACCTTGCAGAGTCAAGTCTAATATCATATATTATAGAATCATAGAAGCATTTAGGTTGGAAGAGAGCTTTAAGATCATCAAGTCCAACCGTTAACCTAACACTGCCAAGTCCACCACTAAACCATGTCCCTAAGCACCACATCTACACGTCTTTTAAATACTTCCAGGGATGGTGATTCAACTGCTTCCCTGGGTAGCCTGTTCTAAGGCTTGACAACCCTTTTGGTGAAGA
>NW_009201703.1:377-687 GCF_000690835.1 Fulmarus glacialis | reverse complement strand
AGGATGTGGGAGATGGGGTGCTGGGGCTGTGGAGTGGCCCCTCCACCCCACTTCTAGCTCACCCCCATGCTGGGCTGTGTCCGCACCTCCTGGGTGTGTGTGTAGGTGGACAGCCCTGTGCTCACCAACGAGCCTTGCCTAACGAGCTCCTGCCCAGGCAGGCAGGACCTCAGGCATCCCCTGCGGGTAAAGCCCATCCTCTCCACCACGCTCAGCCGCAGTGCCAGTCAGGCACAGCCCCTGTGCCGGGCTGTCCCCACTGCTGCCCAGCTGCAGATGGGGAAGGGGCACCCAGGGCTGCTGTCCTCAG
>NW_009201703.1:0-272 GCF_000690835.1 Fulmarus glacialis | reverse complement strand
AAAGGGGCTGGCCGGGAGTTGCTCTCAATTAACATCCTGATAAAACAGAGTTAGCAGAAGGGAAACAACCCCTGCCTCTGGCCCTAGGGCATGCTGTCGCAGAGGGCACAGTCATGTCTGAGTCCCCTTGGTGGCTCCGCGTGGGAAGATGCCAGCAAGCGATGCCAGGAGAGGACGGACCCTGGTGTGAGGCTGGTGCAGCAGCACAGTGGTGATGCCAGCGGTGGTTTGCATGGTGGAGCTAGTGGAGAGGACGGCGTCTGCAGCCCTGG
>NW_009201702.1:0-6534 GCF_000690835.1 Fulmarus glacialis | reverse complement strand
TTTTTTTAAATATACAATATATATTCTATACATTACATGCACTGCTCTTCACAGAAGTAAATAGAAATAGTTACAGCTATGCAAGTAGTAAATTAAAAAATAAAGAGACATCTTCCTAGACAGCTGGGCTGGGAAGACTGCCCAAGCTGGAGTGCTACCACACAGGAAAACTGCAGTTCTCTTCTGTCACTTGTTTGCTGAATACAATTTTCTTCCTTGACTCAGTGGATTAATGCAATACGAAGTATTTCAAGGAAAAAAAAAAAAGGTGTTAAAGATTATAGAATATTGGTCTATTACACCAATGCAGACCATAAGTAGTGCTGAAGGTAAGCCAGCACAAACAAACAACAAAAAGAAGAAACAAATGTACACCACAGAGTCAAAGCTACTTTGCCCAAACAGTTTGGGCCTCCACCACATCAATCAAATTGAAGTTTTTATAAATTATCTTTTTTTCAGTGGAACCATTGTGATTTTCACCAGATATCTCCTTGACCTATACATGTGGCCTTGGATCTCAAGAGAGAGGAGATATTGCAAAAAATCTCTGCAATACTCAGTATTTAGCGTAACAGATTCCACTTAATGCAAACAAGTAGAACAAAAGCAAACTGTTAAGACAAACAGCACTTAGGACATTTTTTCACCTTAATTATTCACAATAAAGAGATGTTCAACATTCTGATGTGCACACTAAAACTAAACAGCCTGAATGGTTGAGCAGAGGAATTATAAACATTATGTGAAAGTCTGTTTTTTTTTTTTCAAATGGAGCCTGTCTTCAGCTGAATGCAATAATATTAATAGACAATCTACAGATTATCTCCTGATTACTGAAAACATTATTCATAGCATGGTTTATAGCCCTCCTTACGATGCGAAATGCAAAATTGATGTGTGTCTTCAGACTGAGACACTGCAAGAACCTCCTCTTCACTCAGCAGTTTCCATTCAGAGAGGTTTTGTCCATTTTTTGGAAGAGTAATTCTAGACTTCCAGTTCACAACTTTACATACAAGCTATAAAGAAACAGCAGATCAATGAGCTCCTATTACAAGGCTATTACTCAAACATTTTATTAGATTTTAAAAGAAAAACTTATGAAATCCACTTCAATATATGCCTTTCTATTAGGGAGATAAGGTGTAAGTAATTTTTCAGTTATAAGATGCGCTATGAGCTAACACTTACACAGAGCCATTCTGTGAATTAAAAAGAACCAACTTCACTAAACCATGCAACTTGGTTTGAAAGTGGTTTTATATTTAATCAGAAGATTTAGTTGCCACAATGAACAGTAAGCAAAATGCTTTCAACACTTACGAGCTTTAAGTTTGCACAGAATATTTCAGAATGACTGTCATAGATCATGTTTAACTGAATTTTCCTATCAGGAAATCAAATCTTTAAAGTAACACTAAACAGAAATGAAACTATCAAAAAGTTACTTCTTTGGTGACATGCTTTTTCAGCATAGCATGTGAAAATGAACAATTTCTTTGAAAAAAGAAAATGCAAACTGAGCAGGATGTTTGATGTTTGCAAAATATTTGCTCTACTTTAACAGAAGCTCTAGAAATATTAAAGTGTGTTTTACAAACAGTGCAGATCTCATGACAGAAAACATGATCACAGTGTGAAATCCCAGAGAGCATATGCACAATACAAACCACAGTCCTACCTGTATGGAATGAAGGCTTACAAGAACACATATTTATGTTCAAATAAAAAGATGGAGCACTCATACTAGATACCAAGTGTGCCTATAACTAACTGGATTTTTGCCTAATTTTGCCTAATTTTTTTTTGCCTAATTTTTGTCTCATTATAGCTAGGAACTGTCCTCTTAAAAAAAAAATAATCAGGGACACAATCTATCTTCTCAAACTTTTCAGCTAGTTAACTTCTATTAGCTACTAAAAAGGAATTGTATTGATGATGAAGGCTAAGAAACAGGATAAATAGATGCAGTGGATTGCATTATCATGTAGGCATTGTTTCCTAGATTTAAGCCTACTCAATTAAGCATTACATGTCTGAGTGTTGGGATGGGAAAAAAAAGGGGACGGAGGAGTGGGGGCAAACTTCATGGCTGCCAGTTAACTATCACTACACCTTGCACTTCTCACTACCAAAATCAAGCAAGATACAGAAGCTATCTTAGGAGATACATGGGCTTGGGAGAACAAAGTTTATACCAAAGAAGAATAGTGATAAATGCTGAATATTCCATGCTAACTCTATAGAACAATACCTTCTAAATATAGCATACTGCAAATCCTAGGCAGTTTCAGATTTTTTCATGTCTCTCTGCATAACTATTCATTTTAAAAGACGGAAAGCAAGTTAATTTTTTCTGGGATGTGCACTCTGAAAATCATATATTAATCTGTTGCACATTCAAAGCCTATCTGAATTTGTTACTTCATTCAGTATGCCATTTATTAATTTTACTTCCAATACCATACTTGATGATGCATCAATGACGCATCCCAATTCCCACTGTTTAGCATCCTCCAACACACTCATACTATAGAGGTTAAACCACTGCATTTTACTTTACATTTGCATGAACAAAGAGCACACATGATCCATCTCTGCACATCTCAGCTAGACTGGATATCATAACAATTCTCTCTTATTTCTGACCTCTGGTCCCCAACTGCCAACAGCACTGCTGCTGACAGAGCAAGAAAAAAAAGTAATATGCTGCACTTACTACATGAGTCATAAGCAAACTTCCCTGGGCCTAACCCTCCTAGAAAACAAGCAAGTGGTGGAAACTAATGCACTGTGCTCTAGATGACCAGTAAGGTCATAAATAAATTACACATTAAATGCAGAACATCTAGAATTCACCTAGCTCTTCATCTAGCTCTTATTTTAGTGAAGTAATAGAAGGTTGGAATTAACCGCTTTAAAATGAAGCCAAGAGACTACAGGTTCACGAATCTTAAAGACAGATTATTCCCACTGCTCAACTTCAGGCACTGAAGCTGCTCTGCACTGCCCGGAAAAAAAAACTTACTTCCCTCCGTTGTTCATAGAAGGAACTTGGGCTTCTAACTGTACGTGCTTTGAGTCACCACATCCCATCCCTGAAGTTCAGTAAAATGTTGTGTGTGAAGCACATGAAAGGCACGTGCTTCATCCGTAGAGATTAACATACTGAGTTTCTTTAAAGTGATATATGTAAGTGCTGTCAGTTTAGAACTTAATGATTTGATTCTTTTAAAGTCTGCGTCATTAAAAACATTGCTCCAACCAGCATTAGGTTCCCAAAACCAGGTCCTAATACTAAAATGGTCAAGTTGGGTATTGCCTCTGAACACTAGCAAAGACAAGGAATAAGGAGATGACGCTTCTCATACATAGTTAAAGCACAAATTAAACAGGACATACAAAAAAACCTGCACCATCATTGCCATGCCGAGCTCCCCCATCTGCCAATAACAGGCTTTTACCATCAGCATGGGGTGCCACGACTAACACAGTTAGTTCAAGTGAGATTAAAACACAGGATAAATTACCATTTAAAGACATCAAGTGATGCTAAAAAAATACCTTCGTCCCCTGCTTCATCAAGTGCACGATTATTTAACATGCAAATGTAACTAGAATATTTCACCTGAACTTACCTCATCTGAAAAGCTGACAGCAGTTACTGCTTTTGCCAACCTAGTTTCACCATGAAACAGAATGCCTGATAGTCTAATTTCCCCCCATTTATCCCTGACTTAAAAACCCCTAAGGAAAAGCCAGTTGAGCAGCCTGTAATGAACTATTCAAATTACTTAGGAGTTAATTATTTCCAAGTTGACTTATTAGCAGTCTAACGATACAGCTGCGTTTTAAGAGAATGCCACTCCAGCTACCCCATGACACTCCCTTGGTTCAGGTACCAGAAGTTTTCCTTACTCTGCTGCTTCAGGCACAGCACTCACACCAAGCCTCAACCTGGCAGAGTAAACCCTTATTTTCCTCATCCTTCTCTTGGTTAGCCTCCAGATCTAGGAAGAGCCTGACTACCTCTGTCATGCGCATGTGTCACAGACAGTAATGCAGAGTTGTTCTATGCAAACTGAATTCAAGGAAAAAAACAATTTCTTTGAGTGAAATAACTAGAATTCCAAAACATGTGGAACCAAGGGGGAAAATTATTATTGTTTCCCTGGCTCTGAAGACCAAGGTAAGCAAAACCTTGAAGTTACTGAGTAATCCATCTTATGAGAAAGCAAATCTATATAAGTAGGCACTTGAACTGCACTTTGCAGCAGTCAGGGGGACTCTGCTCTCTCTTCTACCTACACGAGCTATGAAGTAGAAGTGCTCCTGACACACATCAAAAGCCAGATCTATACAAAGACAGATCTCGCTTCCCACATACAAATGATGCGTCATTTCCCTAGCTCAAGCTATCTGATGTCCATTCCAGGTGGAACACTACTTTGGCAAATACGAGTCAAGGACAATGTGTCCCAGATGCTTGTTCCAACAAGAATTAAACAAGAATCCCCCACAGAGATGACAATATGAATCTGAAAATGGCACTAACAAACATCTTTTACTGACACCTTTGAAGATCTGAAACTAGATATAATTGCAATCTCTCTCTCAGTCTCAAGTCTAAAGGTTCACAGACTGTGAAAAGCAGGCACAGAAATGTTCATACCATTAAAAAAAACAGACAAATCTAGAAGATCAGATGTGATATTTTTAAAATTAGTATGCTTAAGTTGAAAATGAGAAAAAGCCAGGTTAGGCACCCAGGAAAACTTTTACTACCAGTGAGGTTTGTGCTGGAGAAAGACCAGAATGTTATGTTTTTATTACCAGATTTTCAAAACATCAGAACACACGTGAAATAATACCTGTCCCCCCCTGCAGAAGGTCAATTCAGTAACTAAGCCTTCTACACTGTAATCTATATTATCTATAGCTGGTTTATAATACTCAAATGCTTCAAATATGCTTCTTTGCTCGCTATGCTGTTCTGACGTATCACCAAACTGAGAAGCAGGGTGGAGTGCTATATACAATACTGCCCCAAAATTAGGTTGCATATGACCACACGTTTAGTCTCCATCTCCACACAGTCAGAAATTCAATGCTATTTACCGAAGTACTCCTTACAGGTGGAGAATGTTAACTCTGGATTTGTCATAGTAGGTTATTTAAACGTGTGTTTCTCTGCTATAGAAGGTTCCCACAGTATGAGAGAGGGAGGAAGCAGGATAAAACGAACATTGTAACATGCACGAGGGTTAAAACCCATATTCTTCAGAAGAAAAGGGGGAAAACTAGGTTTGGTTTACAGAATATACACTGCAGGGAGAGGGGACAGGAGCTTTTTGTTAGCCTTGCTAGCCTGTCTTCTACAGCAGGTAGGTGACTTAAAGAACCTGTCAGAATGTGTTTGATAAGCATTGTTCCCCTACCACTTTCACACTGCTAGCATCATCATTACTCAGCCATTTAAAAAGATCACATTGTGTCAGAAGCGAAAAAACTGATAGAAGTTACAGATACTTCCAAGCACCAAGCTCTTCAGAAATGAAAGGTTGTTTAAATTCAAAATTAAATTAGTTGTTTGTATCTCAACATCTATGTTCCAATGTACTCAGACGTACTGTTGCATTTTATCTTTCTCTAAGGCAATGCCAAATTGGAAATATGAGCTTTGGTGAAATCATAATTAATAATCAGATTAAGAATTCCTAATTAGTATTTTTAATTCTCCATGCTTTATGCTTAGCATACCTAATTAGTTTGGCAAGCTATACAAAGTTATGTGAACACTGAAGTTTTTCAGAACTTCAGCCCTTCAATGCTTCACTGTAAAGGTCCTGTACTCTGTTGGAAAGGCAGCATATCCACCAGCAAGTTCTATGGCAGAACATGCCAGGACTTCAGGGTTTTTGGAGCTTTATTAGAGAACTAGTCAGAGAATCAGTCAACAAACAATGAAAGAAAAACCTCACTTCAAATGCTATTCTCAGCAATTGAAGAAAGAGATACCAGTGAGTGATTTTCAATTTCATTTAACCAACCAGCCCATAAGCTTCTGCAACTCCAGGAGCTCAAGAAAAATTGTACTTGCACCCCTTAAAAAACAGAAAAATAACAGTGTAGAGTGGGGGAAAGGGCTAGAGCAAAGAACAACAATGCAAAAGAATGGTCAGGCATGCACTTTGCAAAGCAACTGCCAATTAAGTATCTGAAGTATCAACTCTTACAACTACATAAAGCTACTGATTCCTTCAGCTGAGATTAAGTAAGCTTGCTAAAATACCTATACACGTTCTTAACTTTTTGAACACTGTAGTTTTGCAAGCCTAAATTACAGCTCGTACTAAATATTAAGCAGTTCAAATAAGTTAAAATATATTGTTCGAGTGAATTACTCATGTGACATTCAATCATGCAAGGTCAAGCTACTCCATTCAACTGCAACAAAAATATACAGAAAAACTAGCTAAGATCTCACACATCAGCATCATATTGCTCTACTGAGGGAGCTGGCGGAGGAGC
>NW_009201701.1:0-5216 GCF_000690835.1 Fulmarus glacialis | reverse complement strand
TCCCTTCCAACTTGAGGTATTCTGTGATTCTATGATTCATTCCATGCAAAAAGGCAAACAGTTGCGTAGAGCGCAGTTAGTTGTGATTCTGCTGTGCGCAGCATTACGAATGCACCTACCCAGGAAGTTCTCATATTTGAGCTTTGCCACAATGGCTAAACAGACTGCTTGTGTCAATGGTTGTCAAGCAGAGACCTCAGTTTTGTTTCCAGCATTTTCTGAATTTGCCATTTAAGACAGACTATCCTATTTAACGCTTCCTGGTGGGATATGGAGCCTTCCTGTCACCCTTAGAAAGCAAGAGCAAGTGGCTGAAGATGTTACCTAGAATCTTAACAGCTTTGGACTGATCACTATTGTGCTGGTGACTCTCCTCCTTGCTCCTGCAGGTTTTCAAAGTAGCTAGATTGAGATGGCCACTTGCTCATTCTATATTCAGCAAAGAAGCTGATTTAAGTCCCAGCTAAAATGCCGCAAGCCTTTGCTACAGACCTTTAAGTCAACCCTTTAGTATAGATGCTTTTCCACACTCCAGCAATTCCGCAACAACTTCTACCTCTTGCAATTAAGGTAATACCAAAGCCATCAATTCTCTATTTTTTCTGAAATACAGCACAGCATATCTGTTGAAACATTCAAGTCAGAACATTTCCCTAAAGTGGTATATCCATCATTGCCCTAGACCTTCCCAATTTATTATCATCATTTCACCAACTCTGCTCTTCCCTTTGCGAGCGTAACTCATACTAATGTAACATGTCACATTGCATAGCTGTGGTTTTGTACGCTTAGTACCTGCACAAATAAGAAATGTACCAAAAAGGCACTGAAACAGCACGCAGCTGCAGGGCCAACATAGATGTGTTTCATATCCACCATTCTGTCAGAGATTGAAGGAACATCAAGGAGATGGCTCACGTTAACAACAATGGACAAGCCATTTTCTAGCGGCTCCTTAAGCAATCCATCATCAGGCTGTTGTGTCATAACTAAATAAAAACTGATCCTAACTAGATTTTGAGCCCTCTGAATTATTATAATCTCTAACATGTGCAAATTGTACATAGGATAGCAAGCGTTGGGGCTGGGATTTTTTCTTTTTTAAAGGTGAGGGTGAATGAACGTAACCCCAGAGCATTATTTGTAAAAGGAGACCTAAGTACAGGCAAATGTGACTTTGCCTTCAGCTGCACCTGCCAAAAATACCTGATGTGATGAGTCATTCCCAAAAGCTTTGCCCCAAGGAAAACCAGTCTTCCAAGAACTCCAAATTCTGACATGAACTCCTAGAAATTACATCTTCAGGAACTCACGTCTTCTGGGAGCAGTGGTGAGGGGATGACATTTGCATTAGCTCTGGCCCATAAGGAAGAGCAAGACAGGAATAGTGAGGAACTTCTTTCTTTCTCTAGACTAGCAAGCATGTTGCTCCAGCAAGCAAAAGGTCTGAAGTATTTGTCATTATCTTCTTGGTTTTCTCCCTCACTCTACCTTTTAGTCTTTAAAAATTCAAGTTGTCATTTGTGCAATGCTTACATCTGTGTAAACATCTCTGCTAATTACTTAAGCTACTAGTGTCTAAACAGAGCCCATTAGCTCTGCAAAGGGTAGCAGCCTGTCAGTGCTGTGTCAGGCACTGAGATAATGCACTTCAGAAGAAGCTGATTAACAGAGAAGATACACTTAGTTTTCAAGACTGGTAAATCACAGACTGGTTGTTTAGTTTATTGCCTCACTCAAGATACCACAAGACATTCAAATAATCAGCATATATGACATGGATGTGCTGAATGATGTCTACTTTTGTAGTGTCTGAGAATTATAATACTCCACCAAAAAATGCAACAGTGATTTTTGTATGAAATTGTGGGCCTAGTGCAGAGTCTGCTGGAAGAGATTCACTTCAGAATCAAATGTTCACTGCCCAGATGGACTGAAACAGGTATGTGTTGTCCAAAGGAAATTTCAGACTCCGCAAATATAAAAAAAACATATAAAATGACCCTATACAGTATAGCAAGATTCCTCCAAGCAACTGAAGCATGGATCTCCATTGGAAAAAAAAAAACACAAAACCACCAAAAAACAAAACAAACAGCAAGGAAAAAATGTATTACCCTGATGAAGGTTTAATATAGTATGCAAAAATGAGAACTCTGTCTTTATTAATAACTATTAATTGGAGACGAAAATGAAGAAAAATGTATCTGAAGGACTGTCGTGGTTTAACCTGGCAGGCAGCCAAACACCATGCAGCTGCTCACTCACTGCCCCCCCTCCCAGTAGGACAGGGAGAGAATCAGAAGGGTAAGAGCAAGAAAAACTCGATTGGAAGGGTAAGAGTGAGAAAAACTCGTGGGTTGAGATAAAGGCAGTTTAATAGAACAGAAAAGGGAAAATAATAATAATGATGATAGAATAGACAAAGTGAGTGATGCACAATGCAATTGCTCACCATCCACTGACCGATCACCAAGTAGCGGTTGCTACTTCCTGGAACATGTCTACCATTCATATACTGAGCATGACGTCACATGGTATGGAATACCCCGTTGGCCAGCTGGGCCAGCTGACCCGTGCACTTGGCAGGGGATGGAAGCTGAAAGTCCTTGACCAGGAGGGTACTTAGCAACAACTGAAAACATCAGTGTGTTATCAACATTCTTTTCATACTCAATCCAAAACACAGCACTAGGAAGAGATTTAACTCTATCCCAGCTGAAACCAGGACAAGGACAAAATTAGTTGCAAGACTAATCCTTCCTGAAAGTCTTTTTCCTGGTCATTTTCTGGGTCATGCAACTCTTCTTCAAAAGCACCATTTTTTGAGAGGATATGAGATTTTTAAAAGCTATATTTGACTTACAGAAGATCAAAAGTAGATATGCATCCTTGAAAGTGTGACACTCATTTGGATACAGGGGGTTTGTTTTCAGGGGGGTTTACATTCCCAACAGCAGCAAAAGTGCCCTGTGATCAATAGCAGTCTCTATCTCAACCCTGGGGGGATCAAGTGCTTACCTGGAAAAAGGCCAAGTAGTGATTTTTTGCCTGCCTTTGAGAAAAAGATTGTGGTTTCAACCCATTTAAAAACATGCCCTGTTAAAAATAGGCTCCAGAAGCAGCATGTACAGTTGTTCCCTGTGGAAAGCTAAACAGATATGTGTCCGAGAAAATTACTCTATGTGACGAACCATTTCCTGCCCAAGGAAGTCAGCCTGACAGATGAGGACTCAGCCATACTGGCAGAGCTGCTTAATATATTTGTGCATTTACTTACAATGAGTGATGTAACCCACTTCGGTGCAGTTAAAGAGAAATGAATGGGCTGGAGAAATACTACACTTGAAAAAAACAAGCTGTGCAGTAATTTACCATCAAGCCTCCACAAATTAAAATAAAAGAGCAAAGTGAAAACCACAGAAAAGTTCCTCCGGTACTTTCTTCAGTGCAAATAATAGGGTGTTCATTTTCAAAGGTGTTTGGCTGTTCTTTTGTTTTTGAGGGAGGAGTGACCCTAGCAAGGGCAGTGAAGGAAAGTGTAGGTGCATTGAGGAAGCTGCTCAAGCCCAGATGCTGCTGCTGTCACTTATTATGAATAGAATAGAATCGTTTGGGTTGGAAGGGACCTTTGAAGGTCATCTAGTCCAACCCCCCTGCCGTGGGCAGGGACATCTTCAACTAGATCAGGTTGCTCAGAGCCCCGTCCAACCTGACCGTGAATGTTTCCAGGGATGGGGCATCTACCAGTGCCAGTGTTTCACTACTCTCATTGTAAAAAGTTTCTTCCTTATATCTAGTCTAAATCTACCCTCTTTTAGTTTAAAACCATGAGACATTTTGGATCTGCAGCTGGAAGCAGCAGTGAATGATAATGAAGGCGGTGATGGTGGAGACTGGAGAGAAGGTCAGAGCAGGGACTCCGAGACATGACCCTGTCCTGGGTACCAAAACAAATCGGTACTCAAGCACTTCAGGAATCTCTGCCCCTTCAGCACGTGTCTGAGTGGGAGCTGAAGCTTCTGGAAAATAAGGTCTTTTTTGAGACCTTGGGGTTCGAACAACATCGAGCAGGGACTTCCTGTTCTGCCGTTGTACACCAGCTGGCTGCTACTTCAGGATAAATATGAAATATCCAAGAATTTCAGGTACTACTGACAAATCTGTCCCCAAATGCTTAAACGCTGTCCTACAGGGACTTGGAACACGGTTCAAATTATTATTGGACTAGCATTCACCCTTCTGCGTGTTTTTATGTTTGCATGCCCCAATTTTATTTGCATCAGTAGTCCCCAAAGGATCACACACTTTACACAGTGAATACAACTACAGGAACTGTATTTTTCTGGAAGCAAGCCAGGCAGACATAATCCAAAAAGGTGATGTTTCGTAATTATTATTGAATTGTTACTTTCAGTTCTAGTCCCCTCCAGACTGTAAAAGCAATACTCATCCAACAAGGCAGCATGCAAATTCTCTAGCCAATTACTGTTCACCAACAGACTTGATTATCAAGTAGGGATCATCAGATGCTCTTTGTGAAGCATTCATCCCCATAGAAAAAAGAGCAAGCCCATCATGCTGAAACAGAGGCAAAATTCAATCAAGTTATTTGCTGCTGATGGGTTCTACAATAATTTGGTCAAATCCAGTACCCACCTTTGCCTTTGAAGTAAGGACTCCAGTAACACTTAGTGACATAGATTCATGAAGTCAAGCACGAGGAACGAAGAGGAAAATGAAATGCCAATACCTTGCCCCCACACCCCTGCAAAGGCACTTTCCAATACCAAGATGATCAAAATCAAATCCCTAATGATGCCACTCTGCCAAAAGAGTATCCTAGCCCCAAGGCTCTCTGTGATTAATAGTTACGTAGTTTATACACAGTGGAATAGCGTTAGCAAGAGACAATCATCTGTTGGCTAAGGCACTTCCTTGGAAGGTAAGAGATATTGGTTGACATGCCCAGGTTGACATGAATCCAGGTCTCCCACATTATGGAAAAAATGAGCCAAGAGTTAGGTTAGTCCAAAAATACAGGAAAAAAAATTAGAGATGGAGAACTACTACTCAGTTTTGTAAATTATACTGAAGTCTACTTTGTTCATTTCCTTTCCGTGTTCCTCCTCATATTTAAATGGAAATGTTCGTTTCAGTATTTCATTTTCTGGATTCCCCCCCAATAGTTTCAATTCAGCCCTGAACGGGGGGGG
>NW_009201700.1:0-20429 GCF_000690835.1 Fulmarus glacialis | reverse complement strand
GGCATCTGGAGTCGTGGTCCAGCGTCCTGTCCCTGCTGTAGCAGCCATGAGCTCTTACAGAAACACTTTGCAAACTCTCGTTTCTGCAATTTCAATTATTTGGTCTCCCCCTGCGGCTGTAAGTCTCACATTTCTTTCTTTTTTGCTTGATTGCTTGTAAAAATGGTGACACGATATCCTGGCTGAATGACCTGGGAAAATACCAAGTAAGGAAAAAAAAAAGATTTAGTAAAAATTGCAAGAATCTGTAACACTGGCTCCACGCCCCAAGTTGGACGTTTCCCCCCATCTCTCCACACATACCCACGCAAATTAGAAGAGGACTCTTAAAAGTGGTTAACAACTCCCCTGGCTGAGAGACCACCACACCCAGTTTTGATTTTACCAACCTCCAAACCAGCAAACAAATACTCAGAAAAAACAGAATCACGTCCGAGGTTTTCACGTCTCTGAGGACTTCTGGGGAATGATCCCGACCAACTCCTCTCCCAGAGCAGCCAGGAAGCATTTTTGCAGCGAGGCAAGAAGCTAGGATGGCAAAGGTGAAAGCAGCGATATAAGAAACTTCTCTGACTTGGTGTGGCAAAACAAAATTTTTTATTTTAAAAAATAATTAGAAATCATATTTAATTAAGAAACCTCCGCCTAGACATCCCACCTTTCCAGACCACGGAACCGTCTCACCCACACCTCATAATGTAACTGTCTACAAGGACATATTTGGGGTCTGACTGGGATTTATGCTTAGACTCTAGAATATTTGACATATTTATCGATGGCCTGGAAGAAAGCGGAGTATCGCCAATAAACTTCACAGATGACATGAGGCCTGAGGGAAGGGTAAATAATGACACGGAGAGGGCACTGGTACAGGGTGACCTGATCATTTGGCAGCTGGGGGCAAGCAAACATGCATTTCAATAAGGTCATCGATGAGCTCATTCATTTAAGAGCAAAGAGTGGAGGCTATACTTACCTGACATAAAACTTTATCCTGGAAAGCACAAAATGAAAAGGACAAATGGGCCATGGTGGATTACCAACTGCCAAGATGGTGCTGTGGCCAAAAAACCCCAACTTTCCTGCAACCTCAGATGTATAAACAGAAATCGCAAGGAGGAAAGAAGTTGTATCACATCTAGAGTTGCTGCTGGCTGCTGAAATAGCGTGTCTAGTTTTGACATGTTGATAGAGAGAAACCTGAAAAGGGACATGAAAATCACTGAGCGATTAGAAAGCCTCTCTCAGTGAAATATATCACAGGTCAGTCAATTTAGTTATTGAAGAGAGAGCTAAGGAGTTGCAAGACCATGTAATGGCAATAGGGAACAAAAAAATCAGTGATAGTTTTTTCAGTATACCTGGCAAAACTATCAGAAGTTGAAGCTAGAAAACGTTAAAAGAAAAAAAAACAATCAAAAAACCTCTATGTCACGGGGTAAGCAGAATTGGAACCATTTACTGTAAATCGTAGTGAATTATCTAACACTGGCAAGTCTATAGGTTTTTCTCCTAAAAGATCTAATCTTGTAAAAATGAGAATCAATTCTGGAAAATTTTGCAGCCATTGCTACTTTCATTATTGAATTAGACTACAGTGGCCTCTTCTTCATAATCTGCCCTGATCAATATGATGTGTGCAGCTGCTCGAAAAGAACCAGAGGGAAGAGATGTGTTTTCATTTTATTTGTTTAATTTCAAATACTCTCTACAGATTTCACCTGGATTTTTTTTTTTTTACTGGAAAAATACCCCTCCATGTAATAAGAGTAACCCAATAAAAACGTTACAAACAAACGCACAGTCATTCATTGCTAACACCTATCTTTTTTCATTTTCTCTTCTTTTCACACCTCCTCAGTGTGCCTCAGCAGAACCACTGGTTGATCAGTTTAGCTACAGAACAGGATCATTTGGGAAGGTTTTCAAAGCAAAAGTTTGCTTTACTGTGCAGAAACTGTGGCAGTTTGCACATGAAAGCACTAAGCAAGTAACGCTGATGGCTATAGCTTAAACGCTCCTTCTTGCTTTTTGCAAAACTGAAGTTTCTTCGATAGCCGACCTGGATCATGTGCATTAGTCAGTACCTCTAACAGAAGTTGTGAGGCACTGACAAAGAGTTTAACATCAGAGCACTGCAAACAAAACAAAGAAAACCCTAGTATGTTGCAAAAAATTTGTGTCATACAAAATTTGTGTTATTTTAGCTCTCACAGTCTACGGAAATAAATAAACATTTGTAGGAGGCGGCACCATCTGTATTAAATGAGGTTGATAGAGGATGAGAAATGAGATCAGAAATGAAAAAACCTTCTTCATATATCACACTCGCTTCAGGAGTTATTGATTCAAACCTAAAAAAGGTGTTCAAAAGTCTGCCCGTTTCTTCCAATACTACCAGTTAATTTACTACAAGATACTGCCTCTCCCAACAAATATTCTCTTTGTGATAACAAAAAGGGCAGTTTTAGTTTTTGTGTTTTAGGCACCATCTATAAGCATTTCACATAGCCAGAATGACCAGAAAATCCCACGGATTCCCCTCAGACCTCTTCATACAGTCTCCCTTTATTTCTGCCTTCTGTATTTTTCTATCTATCTGTGGCACAGAACATGGTAGGCTAAGAAAACCCTACCCTAATTATAATTTTCACAGAGAGAAGACCTAGATGTGCTTCTTCCAAATACGATGAATAGTACAGGTTCACTTTAATGATACCCACTTGTCCTCTAAGTCAGTGGTCTCCAAACCTTTTTATCATGCACCCCATCAGTAAAAACTTCATGAGCATGCACCCCTATTATATGGTTGGTTTTTTTAAAATCATATACATGTACTACTGTACTAATATGTTATGTACATTATAAAACATACACAAAAATACAAATTAAAAAAGGATGAGATAAAGAGGAAATAAACAATATTTATAAAATATTTATTTTATTAAGTGTACAAAAAATATTTTCTTCCTGCACCACACTTTGTAGAGCACTGCTCTCAGTATGAAACTATTTCAACCTATCCCAATGCATTTTCTCAGTGCCCACAATTTTACCTGAATCAGTTCTACCCTCTCCTCTTTGTTCACGTCTGAAACTTGTTGATTCGCATTCATCTGGTTACCTCTGAGCTTGCCTTCACCTAGGTTATAGTATAGTAGGGCAGTTTCAGCCAATTTGGTGGGGTTTTTTTTGGTTGTTTTTTTAATTAGGTTTGCAAATCTCTATTCCTCACAGAAGGTTTTTGAAGCACAATCATTTAGAAACTACTACACTTTCTTTTACAGCCAAATGAACCTCTGTTCCTTCTCAGCATAATTTACAGATACGTAGCTTATATAGATGCCTGTGCTTATATAAAAGCATATGTACAAGTTGGAATAAAACCACATTTAAACTATCAGTAAAATAGAGAATGTAAAAAAATTCAAAAAAACCCCAAACCCACACCTTGCTACCAGAAATGCTTCAATTGCAGAAATTTGTAAGGGAGCGGGTGTGTGTGCGTAACAAACTAAATCAACAACCCTGAATACTTCCTGTACAGATAGTTCTGTGCGTCTCTTTTACTGATTATGCCACAAAATTAGAAGGCTTCCATAATACATGTATCACAAGCTTTACAGAACTGTGAACAAAGACATGAAATCTTTTCCCTTGCTACCATTGGAAATACCTCAGCATTTCCTATGAGGAAGATTTAAGGAACTGTACAAACACTGACATGACAAACTTCACAAGTGCATTTGAGAAAGGCAGGACCATCAGGGAAACGTACACCCCAACGCAGAACTGGCCAAATGCATGGCCACGATTACAGTATCTGCCTTGGGCGCGTGGTTACAAAAGCTTTAAGTTCAGTTTCAGGTTCAAAATCAGTCAGCACCCAGCAGCTGCATTTTTTCAGAGCTTCGTCAAGGGCTGGACAAGATGGGTACCCCAAATGGAAGAACATACACCCAAACCAAGCCAGTAGCTGTTGCTTCAGCGGAAAATTTTGTTCGGGAAAAGGGTTTACAGATATCTGGCGAGGTCTGGGAGGAGGAAAGTGCTGTGGAAATCTAGGAGGGGGGTGAAGAAAGGATGGAGGCTGTCCTCCTGGTGACAAAACATCTCACCACATCTCTTGGATCTTAGCACAACACATGCTGAGCTTTCTGGAATATCTATGCAGAAGTGTTATGAGGGGAACTTCCACGTGCTGAGTATTTTTGAGAGCTTGGCTCTACCTCAGGGAAATGAGTAGAGAATGGGAAGAGTAAGACCCTGCATGATGGCCTAAGTGAATCAATGCCACATAATAAAACCACAAGGCTTACAGACTACCGACAAATATACGCCTGCTGCTGCTTCACTCGGATAATTACAGATCATGTCATTATTCATGACAATGCTTCATACTATCTTTGCAAATCTTCCGTCCAGATAAGGAAGTGTCACATATGTAATACGGCAACACACAGCGACATCCACAAGTCTATTTAGAGCACTCAAGAAATACAGAGCAAATTCAAGAGAACAGAGTTGATCCCTGTTGGAAAAGGTTTACTATCTAAGTTTTTATTTTAGTAAGTAAGGCTCTTAAACTACAGCGAGACAAAAAAGCGAGGAACTGCAAACACAAGAATACATGGACATATGCTTATCTTTATGGTTCCATTAAGCTTTTAAAAAAGTTACTCACTTTTTTGTCTGCTCTGGGATGGGGAGAGGGAGGGAGTGAATTTCAAGAAGGAGCATGCAGTAGTGTGAGATGGAGGGACAGAAGTTTGTGCCTGATTTCTAAAGCTTGCAACTGCATGTAAGCTGTTAGGATCTAAGTGCAGAGTAAAATAACCTGTAGGTCCATCTTTGCAGGAGACGCAGAACTACTATACCACAGACCGGAGAGTCCAGCTGATCTTCTACTCTAGTACTGATGGAAAGAGAATGCCTCCATTTCCCAGTGCTTCTTGGAACAAAAAACCCGAAACACATTCCTTGAAGCAGAAATAAGCAAAGATGACACAAAACTCACCTCCGCACTGAATCCATCAAAAATGATTTCTGTAAACTGTAAGATACGTGGGCATTTTTACACAACTCTTAGCTGAAAAGAAGGTGTATCCTTTGTAATCTTCAGATGGTGAAAAGATGATTTTTAGCCTGTGCTTCCTTACAGGTTCACACTTACGTCTGTGGCATACAAATTGGTAATCTAAGCCAGGGTGTTTTTATAAACCTTGAGCTTTTTTCAGAGTTTGTGATGGCTGAATTACACTCACTGAGATAATTAAATTCTCACACATTCCATGAAAAATAGTCAGCTAGAGTCCTCTAGTGACCTACTGATAGGAAGGCAGTTGTATGTAACTAGCTCCTTATTAGACATCAGCATATCTACACAAGAGAGAGTGCCCACCTAAATATCCCTTGATCCAGCAGCCAGTCATTTAATAACAGCTGGCTGCTCTTCCAGGTGCCTGTAAGTCTACCAGGTACCTGCCGCACAGGAGCACATAACCTGAGCACTGGCAGAGTGAATCCGAGTACATCCAGAGTGCACTGGAGGGACTAAAATTTTTGTCCATGCAATTTGGAGTTGCTCTTTGCCTGTGGAGACATACATAGATGCGATCTATCTGCCCGGGGCTCGAGCACGCTCCGGTAAGCGATTTACTCAAAGCTTTGAGAATCCTGAAGATGCGCCTGGTCTGTGAACACACAGGTGGGAGGGAGAGGAAGGAGAAAATTAATTTATCTGCAGAAGAGAGGAAGGATGATGAAGACCAGTAGTAGAAGTTTCAAATTAGTATGCACAACAAAGCTGTAATGAATTCAGTAGTTTAAAAAGTGAGAATTTTCATTTGATTTGTGCAACGCTGAAAAGGCCATCTGTAAGGTAAGACATAGCTGGAGCGATATTGATATTGCAAATGAAAGATGAAGGAAATCAGAGCTCTTTAAGAGAAGCGAGCACTGTACGTAACAACGGCTCAAGAGCCATGCAGGCTGTGCAGTCAGAAGAAGAAGGAAAAAACCACTGCTCTGGAGACCAGGACTGTGGCCGAGAAGGAAGCCTGTGCGTGCATGGGAACATCAAGTCAAGTTTCAAATTGCAGAAGAATGTAAGACACACTGGAAAACCGTCCTCTAAGTTTCTAATACATTCATAAAGCTGGGTGTGGAGCTCAAGGCTAGGGGAACTGGAGGGGCTGCAGGGCAGGAGGGGGGCACTGGCAGAGCAGTGGAGGGCCTGGGACTGATATAGAGCAACTAACTACAGGGCAGAATGAAGGTGGTAGTTTTAAATGTTTTTCCCTAAATATTTTTGTATGAGAGAATTACTCTCAACAGAAAACAACAATCATAAACGAACAAAGAAAGTAAAAACCTCCAAGCCTCAGAAAAGTTAAACTTGCCCCAAAAAGCAATTTATACAAAATATTTTGAGTAAAGATAAAGAATGTGGCACATGAATTCACCGTTCTCTGACTTCTTCTGAGCTGGTACAATCTTGAATCTCTGCAAACTAGCAATATCCTGTCCTAAAAAATAAAAAGTTCAAAATCTTGAAAACCACCTTCCCTCCCCCCAAAATAAATGCAAACCCCAAACCTGGTTCGCTTATACAGGCAAGTGCAAAATGAAGATAAAATCAGTAAAACTAAACCTGATTTTAAAAAAAGAAGCATTTATTCTGAAGACAGGGTTTTGACTAATCAGAGACTCTCGTTGCTTGTCTGTTGCCTATGTGATTGGCTAAAAGTATATAAATTACCCCCCCAAAACCACTTTTCTCCTCCTCCCTCCCGCCACTCCTCCCCCCTCAGTCGCTAACATGCTTTTAAAGAAGACTTTGAGGAGAAGGGTAGGGGGAGCTCAGAGCCTTCCTCAGAGCAGGGATGAAGACAGCTTGGCCAGAAATGGAACTCACCCAGCTTTCGCCCGTGACTACAGTCACTTTCAACTACGACTACTACTACGATGACAACTGCCAGTATCAGCACTTGCAACATATGTCTACTTTCCTCCCTATCCTGTACACTGCTGTGTTTCTGGTGGGCATTGTCGGCAACTCCATCCTGATAGTAGCCTTGGTCTTCAAGCAACGGGTCCAGAGGCTGATCGACATCTTTATCATCAACCTCGCTGCATCTGACTTCATCTTCCTCATCACACTGCCGTTCTGGGTGGACAAGGAGGCATCGGACGGGAGCTGGAGGGTAGGATCTTTCCTCTGTAAAGCTAGTTCCTATGTCATCTCAGTCAACATGTACTGCAGCATCCTCCTCCTCACTTGTATGAGTGCTGACCGGTACCTTGCTATCATGCATCCATCTATCGCTAGACGGGTCAGAACAAGATCCTATTCCAGTGGACTCTGCATCTGTGTCTGGGTATTATCCTGCTGCTTAGGGATGCCAACCCTTTTGTCCAGAGAACTGAAGAAGCAATATGGAAAGACTTACTGCACAGACAAGGCTGTGACAGAAGCCAAACAGATCGTGTCACTGATGCTTTTAATCCTTGCCTTTTTCTTCCCACTATTGAGTATCTTAACCTTTTACTGCTCCATCACCAAGAGACTCTGTGTGCATTATCAGAGAGCTGGGAAACATGATAAGAAACTGAGAAAATCCATCAAGATCGTCTTCATTGTAGTGGCAGCTTTTGTTATCTCCTGGGTTCCCTTCAATCTTTTCAAGCTTATGGCCATCCTTTTGGGACTCCTGAAGCAGCCCGACTGTTTTTCCAACATGGTTGCCCAACTGGGCATGAAGGTGAGCAGCCCTTTTGCTTTTGCCAATAGCTGTGCCAACCCTTTCATTTACTATTGCTTTGACAACTACATCCGCAGAGCTATGCTCCGGTGCCTGTGCCCACGGGTGAAAATCAGCAGCAGCGGCAACAACTCTGATACTCTGGACACTCACCTGAGCCACTCCTTATCCAATTTTGTTGCGGGGGAGTATGCCGCTAGGAAGAGGAAGCGCTCTGTGTCCCTCTGACTGGGAGCCGGGACTGCGGAGGAAGGAACTTCTCTCTCCAAAGATGGCAGGAAAATAATAAAATGAGAGAAACTGAAAAAAAGAAACGAGCGACAGAGACAGAGGTGCAAGTGTAATGCAGCCAGCACTTCAGGTGGGAGGAACGCTGCTTCCCTTTAAATGCAGACAGATGGAATAGGAAACCTTAACCACAGAATTACGGTTCACAATGATCGCTGTGTCACTGCACGGTGTAAATCTGAAACCATCCTACTGAGAAATATCCACAAACACTTACACTGGAACCCCAGTACAAGTGCTACAAACTACAGAAAAGAATCACGTGATTCAGTCAAAACCGCTCCGAGGCAAGCTTTGAACTTAAATATATATAGGTTTTTATTCCGCGCAGAGCAAGAAAAACAACACAACAGAAGTGTTTCTTCTCTTTGGTTCCTAGCTTACCCACAAACATGTTGCAATATTCTCAAACCAACCTGATCAATTCTGGTCTTTTGGAGGTTTTCTGAATTTAGAAATCCCATGTTTTAATGAATTTGTGTGTTACCAGTTCTCATAACTTCAGTCTTGTGCATTTTTCTTTAAGTCTCAGCTTCTTATTATGGCATTAAATCTTAGTTTTGATCACAATAATTAAATTAAGTTTCTAGCCCCTGTGATTTCAGAAAAAAGATAACTTGAAGGCAGAGAAACCAGAAGTCAAGCAAAAGAAATCCTGCATTTAACTTTTTTCTTAAAGGAAAAAAACCCAACAAAAACCACTCATGCTTTTTAAGACTTTTTTGAGGATCTGACACCATTTCTGACTGCTTGGGTTGTTGTATAATGGTACGACATTGTGTGCCATTCAAAGTCCAGGTCTGCTTTGTTTAACTACAACCGGTTTATGTAAAGACATATGCAGTAGGGCTACTTTCTCCCACTGGAGTCAAAGTCAAACGCAAATGTGCCTGAAAAGCAAAATTAGCCAGAACTTCACAAACATTTGAGTGATTCTCCGCGAGAAGCATGGAGAATCATAGAGAATGCTGAGAAAACTTGGGTGCAGGGATGCTCACAGAAAAGGAATTCAAAATGTTTTCGTTCACTTACAGAGTTGAACTCTCTAAATAAAACAGCTCTATAAAGTTGGCCCATTCCTATCCAGCAATCTTTGGGAAATGCAGAGGTCTTCCATTTAATATGCTGTGGGGAAGATACCACTTGCCCAACTGGTGTCAAGTTTGACGGCAAATAGGCTGGGGAAACAGAGGAAGCTCCGCATTTTTAACAGCTCCTAGAAGTACCTCCTAGATTTATAAGCTGAACAAATGCAGAGCAAGGAGTTAAGCAGCTCATCAGAAAACTGGTACTGGACTCTTATAAAGCTGCCTACATCTATTTTATTAAATCTTTCATATCCTTCTAAATGCCAATGATTGCTAGAAATGTTTGCTTAAAACAAAGCAACCAGGCTACAATGGTTTAAAGGGCACAGTTAAGAAAAGTATTAAGCTTCCAACAGCACTGTGATACCTTGGCTGTGTTGCAGTATCTCATATTCTGTTGTCTCTCTTGTTAAATGTTTAGCTTAATATAATACTGCTTGTCATAAATATAATAAATCAGTATCATAAAGCATCCAGGATGTGTAATGTGACTTAAGTCTAAAGACTGTTAGAAACTCTCCTTTTATATTTCCTGATTTTTAAAGATTTTTATCTCTCTTCTCTTTTGCACTTAGCCTTTGAAGCTTTTTAACTAGCTTTCATGAAACCCACAAAAGTGTTGACTAGAGGCAGAAGCCATCACTAAGTGATAAAACAAAATACATGGAAACAATTCTTGAATTGCAATAAGTGAAAGATTTTTAATGGTACTTACAGCCCTGTAAGATAAAGCAAATTCAACTCTGCCAACGAAAGAAAGAGTCAGCAAATACACATCTTTGAGTCTACTTTTTAAGAAGTAAAATAAGCTGGTAACAACTTGCATGCAATCGATCATACAGCAAACCCCGTATCTTTTTACTGGGCAGCAGTGTTTCAAGTTAAGTTTGAAGAGTTTGGTTCTGTGTTGCCTTCTCGCAGCTTTGCCAGGGAAGGAATAAGCTGGCACACAAACCCATACTGTAACTGACCAGAGGCACTTGGTCAAAAGTCCCTCATAAACAAAAAGACTTGCAGCAATAGTCCCTGGATCACTTTGATCACCATAGAAGAGACTTCTACATTTCATCAAAGCTAAGAATTGTCTTCTAGGCAATCAGATGCAGGAGATTACTCCTAGAGTAACAATAAGGCATTTTACAAATCTATGGAAGTTACTGTAATTAGGGGGTGATCTAACTAAAAAGAGTCACTGCCTCCTACTTACGAAGAGGACACAGTGAGTTCTAGGGTGAACGGTTACACCCATGCAGACCTGCTAGAAGGGTTCAAGGGGAAGACAGCTATACCAGCTAACATCATTCATCAAAAACTGAGAGAAATGGGCAAAGCCTGAAGACCTGACTACTGTCTGGACAGCAGGGGAAAAAAATTATAAACTAAATGACGGAAGAGGTATCCCTCTGATGTAACTGCAGCACAAGAACGTTCATTATAGCTTTTCTTTTCGCACCTCTGTATTTTCTAAACATCTGTAAATGGGGATGATTATTTTGGGTGTTACAAATAAGTCCTGGTATTTGCATTTTTTTTTGCGGTCGTGCTGTTTAATGTAGGCAGAGAAATGAAAACACACCTCACCCAAGGGCAGTGCAAACCTAGAACCCAAGGCATGGACATCTTGCCCAACTCCCCCAGCCAGTTCCCTACTGTAGCCACAGGCTAACAGAGCAAGTCCTCACTGCAGGAGGTGGAAAGCTGGCACTACAGGGTCAGTGGAGGCAAAAGTGTCTTTAGCAATTGCTGGTGACATCGTGTGCCCTCTGGCACACAGCAAGATACTGGGATGTGTGCCTGGGCTACAAGGGGGGCATCACAGACACAGAGACACACATTAGCTTTTTGTTCTCCCCTCCTTTCACTGAATGCATTTTTTTCTCCCCCACTACCTCTTCTAAAAGATTTTGGTTTTCTTCCTCCACGTGACAGACTTTTCTCCCCACACCTAACGGCTAAACTTCTTTTTTAGGCTTACAAATGCATGAAGAGCATCAATTGTGTTTTCAGACCTTCCAGTGTTTGAAAATCAGAACAGTGCCAGTTCAAATTTTAATCTTATTTGCAGTGAGTCTCAAAAACTACTGTCTTAATAGTCTCTTCTCAATCTCTTATCCCCCCTCTACCTTTACTATTACTTAACAAGAGACTTATTTTTTTAATTATAAAAAGAAGCCTAAGACTTGCATTTCAACTAACCTATGATTTTTATTACAGGAAAAATTCACATCTTAGTAAGTCAGACTCATTCATTATTTCCTCAATCCCCACCCAAAGCAGAACAGTATCTTTGGAATATAATCAATCTACAAGACTTTAAATAATTTTAAGTTAGGGCTGCCGGTTTCTTTTTTTTTTTTTTAAATACTTCAAAATACCAGATCAAATCGGAACAGTGACTAAGGAAATCTACCAACATCTCCTTCCATTGCCTAAAGCTTTAGTACTGGCATCTGGTAAAAAACAAATAAACTTGCTAAATATTGCCAGGCTTGAAGAGAATCACATATAAATGCCACAGCAAATGCTCCACATGAGCAAAAAAAAAAATACAAAAGAAGCAACTAATTCAACAAAGCGAAACTCTCTGGATTCTTTTAGGCTTTCATCCAAAGACCATACCCTATGAAGGTTCTTATTTTACTCTTGTAAACTGCAGATCTATTTGACATTTTCACGACAGTGTAAACATTATTTTCAATTATTTCTTTAAAAGACAAGGCAACCTATGCTTGAACAAGCTTACTTCTGGAATTTTGACTATTCCATGTTAATATTCATTATTCGTTTGTTAGCACTAATACAGCTTAGGATGATACCAAAATTATTGTGATTTCAAGTATTTAACCTGGTAGACTTGAGTAATGTAACAGGATGCCTATTTTATCCATGTTAAAAGAACTTAATGACTGTAAAGTGGTTTGCTATGTGAAATGGAAATGGTGCAATTCTGATATGACACCTACCAAAGATCTTCGTAAGTAATTTGGACTGGGTTTTTTTTCCCCACTTTTACTATTTTAAAATAAATCCGATATGATTGCAGCTAAGAAATATGGTTTGGTTTTTTTGTAATCTAACTTCTCCTTTCACTGTCATGAAAAGATGGCAAAGCATTACTAGAAAATCTGTCAGCAGATCTGGATGGGAACTGGATTCATCTGCCCATCCCACAAACCTTTTCATGATTTCAGAGATGCTTTTGTACTGCCTTGGAACGAAATCATGACCTTTTGAGGTTTTTCTTGAAAACAGCTACACCACCAGCACCACCCCCAACAATCTAGAGGTTGGTGCACTTTCCTGAGATGTGACAATCAAAGCTGAAGTGCCTCTGCTTCTTGATATAAATCAGGACCTGGTTAGATGCATCTCTTGGTCTCCATTTTGGCTTCAATGAATCAGTATTTTTCAGAAATAAAGTATTTCATCTCAACACAAAGAAAAATTGTACCCAGATCTGGTGTTTAGTTAAATGGGCAAAGATTTTGCAACCTTCATTTCAGCACCAGATGTGCTAACACTGATAACTACACTGCCGCTAAATGATACTTCGAGTTGCAAAGGACTGAGGAGAAAGTCACACAGGGAATAGCTTCAGATCCAAAATGAGCAGGGCCAACTTACTGCCCTCAAACAAGTAAGACAAGTGGTGTAGTCACTGCACTGGACTGACTGTCCACAAGTACTGCAGTAAAGGTTGGCTCTTGGAAGCTAAGAGGAAAATTTCCACTGACTAAGGTGCATCGAGATTTCATCTGCAGCTTCTTGTTCTGGCTCTGTCTGACTGGTGGGATGAAAAGCCCCTCACAGCATGTCTGTGCCTCAGGTTTCGAATAGCCTGAATTACAGTAAGAACATTTCCTGACTTCACAAAGATGTTGCAACGATACATTTGTTGACTGCTGCACAGGAACAGAAGGGTTGTTGATAAAAGAAGTTTTTTTTTCAGGTGCTTGTAAGGCATACACTACAAAGAGATGTCAAGTCATGGGTGGGGACACTTAGGTCCACTTTTAGCAGTTACACACTACTGGAATACTAATTTGTTATCCCTGTACGATCACTTATATTCATGAGATCAACAGGAACTTGTGAGTAGATTTGCAAGCTGTGAGCACAAATCATTACATGTCCCAAAATTTATAACTGAAAAACAGTTCCAGTTCTTCTCTTGTTTAAAAGGCTTCACCCAGTGAAGCACATCTCATGGCAAGTGAAGACCAGGAAGCAGTGACCACAAACGGCCTAAAGACAATCCTGCAATGGGAAATCCATCCATTCAGGCTATTTACCAAATATGTCAGCATTCTGCATGTCATCAGAGAAAGGGAGATCAGTTCATGAATAGGAACAAAGAAAGAGCTACCTAAATTCATAACCGATGGAAACATGCACTGATGATGCATTGAACGGACTCAGAAGCAATTACGATGCTACCGAGTATCACACACAGAGGTGGCTGCATAGCCCTAGAAAACCAGAAAAAGCCCATATTATCTCATATAACATTTAATACTATACCACAAAGCCTGCAACTAGTGCACTCTAGGTTTCAATAACAACCCAAGCACCTGCTCAGTTTGCAGATGCCGGTGTTCAGTATCCTGCTGGAGTCTTGCTGCAAGTGACAGGAGGTTTTGGACTACTCTTAGTAAAAGCCAGAGGGAGTTCGGCCCCAAACATCTAGGCAGCTAAGACCAGAGTTCACAATAAAGAAGAAGAATGCAAAATACGGGAGATGAGAAAGCAAGTGGAATGGAAACCAACAGCCTTCAAGAAAAAAGGCAGCCTTCCACATGTGACTCGGTAAAAAAGCCCTGCCAAAGGCCAGCCTGCTTGGGTTAATACTTATTTTTAAATATTAATTTAATTGTAGGTTTTATTTTCCCAATTCACCTCTCCTATGTTTTTGTAACAGATTGCAGCAGCTTTGGAAATAGAGGCCCCGTGTTATGGTTTGAGAGCACGCAACATTATCAGAATCAATCACCTAAATAATGCATTGTGACCAAAATAGATATTTTCAAACTTCAAAACAGTTTCCTTATTAGTAAGAGACCATATTCTTAGTCAGAAGCTCTCACTAAGTCTAGTTAGTGAACATACTTCCTCTGCTGTTTACTTTTCACATTTTCTAGAGCACATGGGATTTTACAAGAGGCATCTCAACAACAGATCTCAGAAAAGAAGAGACCGATGTTTCTCTTGAAATTTGGACTGCATTTTGCTGCTTTGGAGACTACAGTAGGGCACAGAAGAGGTAAGGTAAGAATCTGTGTTCAAAGAAAATGCTTCCCATAAAGTGATTACAAAATTCAGAGGCTTTCATCTGTAAATGCCTAGCTTCAGATCCTTTGCAAAGCACTGATTTCCAGAAAGGGCTGAGTACTCACTTTCTAAACAGCAGGTCCTTCAAAAATAAACGAATTAGATAATATCAGAAAATAACTGGATGCATCCAAAAGTCAGTAGTCAATTCTGGGAAAAAACCCACTCTGTCTTTTACTGTGCAACGGAGATCCCAATATCTGATGCCCTCTTTCTTTCTAAACTGATAAAACTAGTTAATATGAATATAAAAAGAACAGCTGTTCCCAAAAGGATGCCCTTTCTTTTACCCTCAATTTGAGGCAAAGAAAACCAGACTGTGAAACTGTGTGGCACTCTGCTCAGTTAGAGAACGAAACTTGGTCAGTGGTTTTTAAATCCATCCAAATTTTCAGTCTAGCTTTAAAACTGGTACGCAAAGCGACCAGAAAGTCAGACTTAAAATGCAAAGAGCAGTTTTTCCACTGAGGAACACCATGTATAAATAAATACACAGCAAATATTTGTCCTATATAGTACCATGCACCTGACTTGACCACTCACTTGACTTCCCTCTATGCACTGCCTGAACACCTGCATGACTACACCACCCACTTCCCCTGTCACCCACTCCTCACCCTCCCTCCTCTGGGAACCACAGAAACATCTACCCATACCTCACACACAGCAAAACATTCAAACTATTACAAAAATATTAAAAAAAAAAAAAAGAGAGAGAGAGGTGCATACTCGGTTTTTCATAGCTTGGAACCTGTGGGTTCCAATCACGCCATGGGTACAATCACGCCACCTAAAGAAATGTTGCAGGTAAGAGTAGAAGCTTGATAGCTTTCAAGAAACACATGTGTGTATATAAACTTCCACTCTCCTCATAACCAAACAGGACATTATAGATGGAGGGGTGCTAAGAAGCAAAGAGAAGGCAGACAAATGCACTGAAAAGTGCAATGCAATGCCCAAGATCTCACAGCAGCTCAGCTGTAGATAAGGTGCCAGATATTCTGATTTCTAGTCAAAGAACATGGTACTTCAGACAACTTAGGAACACTCAAGTAATTGAAAAACCCTTGTGGGTATCTCGCCAGGAGAGAGAAAAAGCCTCAGGGAAAAATCAAGAGAATAAAGGCAAGAAGAGACCTGGAGAGGACCCTTTTTTTTTTTTTTTTTTAGCAAGAGTAGAACAAAGAGTATACGGTGGATATGAAAGGTGCTAAAACAAGGTACCTATGAGAAACTAAGCTAGCACTTGAGAAGAGAGAATATTTCAGAGCAGAGCTGCTGCACAGAAAAAGGACTAGACCTAGCTAGGAAAAGGAGAGAATAAACCTTGAACAACACTTAGAATCCAATAGCTTCTAGGGCTAACGTTTTGGCAGCATGAATCGATGGTGCTGTGGCACGCTCACATTTGCATAGCCACTTTAGAGGCTGCAACCATCCTGAGGCTATTAAAAATGTGTGAAATCCCTGCTGATTCATGAAAGATGTAACCCTCCTACTATTCTAATTTTTAAGAACTTGTGCAACTAGACTAATGATGCTTATAGGTCCTTACCTCCACTGTCACCCAAATAAATACCAATTAAAGTCAGTGGGGAAACTGCTGTTTCTGTTGAAATCAACTGGAGTTTTATAAGATTAACTTCAAGAAAGTTGGGATTTGGCTGAATTAGAAGACCAAAAGCTTAACCCACAGACTACCTACCCAGTAGTGAACCCAGCTGGATTAGTGTCTTTTAGAGTTCACGCTAATGATTCATCTCCAAAAGATCTGAAGATCCATGAAAACTCCTATAATTAAATGGCCTTACTCATCCATATAGACAGGAGCCATCTGAATAGATGATCCCAGCTGTGATGCTGGACTAGGTTTCCTGATACTATTAGCTGCACCTTCCTTAAATTGCCTTTAAGCAACTTGGATAAAGTGTAGGGCAAGATCCTGCCAACTTAGGCACCTGTGTTCTCTGCTAAGGCATGCATGCTTTTCTCATGTGGTTGTCAGAAGGTGAGCCGGCACTGTCAGGGAGCAATGCCAGGCACAGGACCTCCCCCGGGCAAGAACCGTAGGTCCCTCTGTAGCTTGTGCCTGGTTTAGCCTTCCTTTGCACCACAGCTTGAACTGGCAACTGCAACACTGCAAGCTGTGAACCTGCTCACCCAAATGCAGCAATCACAGGCAAGGGCAGCAAAGATGCAGTGACGGGAATATCAACATGGGATGAACAAGCCTCAGGGGCCTGGGACTGTATGTTTGGGTTGAAAGCTGACACTGAAGTACATGCTGGCATTTCTTTATCTATACCAAACCTGTGAACTAGTCAAATGAAAAGAGCTCAGGTATCCTAACCCACGTAGCTACCATAGCTCTGGCTGCACTGAAGGCCAGCGCATTACACAGTGAAACACGAGTGGTTTGTGTGTTTGAAGGCTGAGTCCCCTCTCCGTTCTGTAACAGGCAAAGCTAGTGCCTTCCTCCAGTGCCCAGCAGCTGGACAGAAAGCATCACTGGGGAATGTCCCCAAAAGATCAGCAAAACCAAGCCTGCCACCATCAGGCTTAGGGTTCAGTATGGTTTCTGCCATGGAAAGGGACCCAGCTGGGAGGGTGCTGGAGGGAGCAAGTCCCAGGGAGGCAGGCTTTCCACTCTGCTGCCCGTAAGACCATCCTTCCCCGGCAGCATCTCCACCCCTGCACACCCAGCCCTCCCACGGCAGTCAGCCACCAGCCCGGCTCTCCAGACCTCTGGCACTGGCAAAACAGGCAGCAGGGCTACAGCTAATGTGCTGCTCTACCCCTGTGTGCCCCCCTAGGCCACGTACCCGGACAATGCTTACTTCAGCCATACTTGAAAGTCAGAAGTGGAGAGCAAGGCTAAGTGGCTCAAAAAAATAAAATTAAAAAAAACCCAAAAACATTGTATTTGCCTTAAGACCAGATAGGAAAGCATGTGCCCTAAATCAAGTCTTGTGAAAAGGACCAGAGGAGGTGAAAAAGGAATAAAAACAGAATTTCCAAAACGCTGCACGTAGTGAAGAAGGACCAAAGTATACATTTTCAGTCTTATAATTAAACTAAAACAACAACAAAAAACAATTGTCAGTTCATCTTATGCTGAATTCAGCCTTTGCATGGAAGTGTCCACATTTTTATCAGACAGAAAAAAACCCAAGAGCTCTTGCCACACAATGGACATGATTCGATTAGTGTGTGAAACACAAATAGAATGAAGGTGATAAATTGTAGTGTAAAAACTCAAAGGCTGAGGTGTCTGCTAACAACTGTAGAATACTACTGGTTTTTGACATAGTGTTTCATATTCACAGAAAGGACAAATAGTGAATGCAGCTTTCTTCCTTTTTATTTTAAGAAAGCAAACTTGTATTCTGACTCATGCTTTAACACAAGTGGCATTACCAATGCAGCACAGCTGGAGGAGACCTCAGGCAATCATCTAGTTCACTAACAGCAAATATAGATAGATTATCTCTGACATATATCTGTCAAAAAACGTAAGGGTAGGCCATCATTTATCCTCAGAATTCACAAAATTCACTGAAAATCATGAGATGCCATGCAAATATATTCAGAGGATCCTTTTAATTGCTTTTGAACTCGTAGGTTTACCCTTTAACCACATGCTTTCTTTGCAAACGAGGGGAAACAAACCTTCATTTAAAAAGAAAGCCGATGGGCTTTGAGGACATAACCAGCTGTTAGCGTCACCAAACTGTCAGTTCACTCAGGGAACGGACATGCTCCCACATACCAGCTTAGATGCTTCAAAAACAGGTTTTTGATTTACTCAGTTATGTAAGTCAGGTCTGTGATTTACTCATTCAAGGGAGTAAATCATAAACTCTGGTATCCTGTGGGAGCAAGTGCTTGTGGATTACTGAAGTACTTTGTGCGTTCACGCTCCGTATTTTATGTGTTATGACATAACATGCATTAGCAATGTCTGTATTACCTGCCAGTCCTCTATGGTGGCTGGCTGCCAACGAGTTGCCGAAAAGACTTGTAACAGTGCCCGATATTCTTGTATTTTGCCTTTTGCCACAAGCATTTATCTCCAGGTTGACAGATGACAAATGCCTGCAGCGTATTTCTAACACTGCACATGAGCTGGCAAAAATTACTGACCTACACTGAGTCAATTCAATACAGAAATATTTCTTTTCCTCCCTGGTTCAGCCACCCAGTGCACCCTCCACAATAATACATGATGGAGCAAAAGGTGCTTACGATTGAAGTGGAAAATTTTTAGCTACTAATATTAAGTCCTTAGAAGAAGGACAGAGTCTATATGGACAACGGACGTTTTTACAAATACAGAAGTTAATCAGATGAATGACTATTTTGGATGAAGCATTGCTTCTCAATAAATATTAAAAGTATTACGTCATGTATGTGTGTATTGATTTTATATAGTAGATCTTTATTTTTCTGAGGTATCAAAGTACTATTTGGGAAAATGGGTAACTCCAAATAAAATTACCATTCTCTCCCTCCAGCAATATCTACCAGTTATTTTTCAAAATATGACTTCTATTGAGTCAACCCAATTATTAGAATACTAAAAGCTCCTTTTAAATCTAAAAATCACCGCAAGCTTTTACCTGCCAAAAAAGACTTAATGAGTTACTTAAATTGCTAAAATAATGGTATAGGTATGTAACTCCAACAATTTTTGATGCCCAAAAAGGAGAAATATGAGACATGCCACTTTCACGCCAAGCAAAGCAGCTCAGAAGCACGGGAAACCTGAAATGCTGAATTAGCTAACAGCTACAGCGGCAGTTTAACTGACAAAAGACAGCATTAAACTAAGGATACGAGAGCCTGTAACTATTAACAAGGTTCGATTTGTGTGGGTTTTTTTCTTTTTAAAAAAAGAACTTCGCATTTTACTGACCACAACTGAAAACAGATTAGTCCTGCAGATCACGCAGCCGCGCTGGCTGTTTTACAGTTCTGCACTTTCCGGGTGGCAAAGCCAACCTGAGTACGCCATTTTGAAGACATCTCTGCGGCGAAGGTTACCTGTGAGGGTCCGTACCCCACTCCAAAGGGAGCGATCCTCCACTGGCAGAACTTTAACATCATCACCCCACAGAAAGGCAAGGGACAAGGGAGCCTTTGGAGAGAAGAGAAAATGGTACAATTAGGAAAAAAAAAAAATGTTGAAGTCGTTCTAAGCAGTGAACTTAATTCACTTGTTTTTAAACACTGAGTTACACATTTTCTCTTGCACCTGCAGCTTTTGCCTCTTAAGTGGACGCTATGAATAAAGCTTCAAACCCAGTAGCTGAACCTGTTTAACAGGGACGCTGCTGTAAACCTGGAGATGGGAAGCTGTGAAAATAAAAGATCTGCGCTCTTCACTGACATACATCACAGCTGTACTTGTAAATATTTATTATGCTGTTAAGATCTTCAGTAATCAGTGCAACTCGTGGTTGATAGCAACTTCTCTTACAAAGCATTTCCAGACTCGCTCCCGGCACGGCAGTGAGCAGGTTAGTGCATCTCCCACAAGACATGGACGGTACCTGATGCTGTGGCACACACTCAAAAGCCACCGCGTTTATAGCACCGTGAAACTTCAATAAAGCAGTTTATCGCAGCTACTGTCAAGACAGTTAGCTTGCACTTGTGCTGCAGTGTTCTAGATTTTGGAATAGCAAAACCTGGAATGTTTCTTAAAGCATTTTTTGAGAAGTGACCTAGTCCCATATCACCCCCAAATCTAAGCATAATGAGGAATTCTGTAATATGGGATCACTTGGTTTGGCACACCCTCCCCCCCCTCCCCCCAAAAAAATTAGGGTCTTCAAAGCATGGCATAATCATGAACACATTCAAGCGACAGGGACTCCCACCTCACTGGTAAGCATGCAGGTAAGCAGGCAAACATATGCGAAAAACCGTCTTTCTACATATTACGGAAACAACATTCAAA
>NW_009201699.1:13198-20833 GCF_000690835.1 Fulmarus glacialis | reverse complement strand
AGCTGGACATGAACAAGCAATGTGCGCTCGCAGCCCAGAACACCAACCATATCCTGGGCTGCATCAAAAGAATCGTGGCCAGCAGGTCAAGGGAGGTGATTCTGCCCCTTCTACTCTGCTCTGGTGAGACCCCACCTGGAGTACTGCGTCCAGCTCTGGAGTCCTCAGCACAAGAAAGATATAGGCCTGTTGGAGTGGGTCCAGAGGAGGGCCACAAAAATGGTCAGAGGGATGGAACACCTCTCCTATGAGGAAAGGCTGAGAGAGTTGGGGTTATTCAGCCTGGAGAAGAGAAGGTTTCAGGAGACCTTATTGTAGCCTTTCAATACTTAAAGGGGGCTTATAAGAAAGATGGGGACAAAGTTTTTAGCAGGGTCTGTTGTGACAGGACAAGGGGGAGTGGTTTTAAACTGAAAGAGGGTAGATTCAGACTAGGTATAAGGAAGAAATTTTTTACAATGAGGGTGGTGAAAGACTGGAGGTTGCTGAGAGAGGTGGTAGATGCCCCATCCCTGGGAACATTCAAGGTCAAGCTGGACGGGTCTCTAAGCAACCTGATCTAGTTGAAGATGTCCCTGCTCATTGCAGGGGGGGTTGGAATTGATGACCTTTAAAAATCCCTTCCAACCCAAACTATTATATGATTCTATGAAGAAAAGGACCATATTTAAGGAAAATCTTCTCCTGTCTCTAAGTTTTAGTTTAAATTGTTCTGTAACAAGTAATAGTATAAACTATTTTGAGAATGATGACAATGGAGATGTAAAAACACAGCTTAATCTAAAAATATTGGTTTTCTAGCATTATTTTTGAATGCACGTCTAAACTTGCTAAACGTTCCTCCCAGGTGCTTCCAAAAAGACAGACTTTTTGTCAGAGAAATGTGGTTCCTCTGTAAATAATATTTAGCAATGCAACACCATAATCATCTTTATTGGTGAGATCACCTACATATCAAGAAACGTATTTCTTGTGGAGGCAGAAAAGAATTATTTGTACCTGTACTGCAGTACAATATCCTACTAAACCTCCTCTAGAATTCTGTTGTTCAACTTGTGGAACGGATACAGAGAAGAGATTCTTGGAGAGATGAGGGGTGGTTATGATGGCAGGGGGAACAAAAAGCCTATGGCATAAAAAGACAGTACAAGGATTTGTCTTGTGTAGACAAGCAAACTGACATCTTAAAAGAGGTGACTGCCATCTCCAAGCTCATGACGCAGTGGCATATAGTCCTGGTGAGAAAAGAGGTTTCAAAGCTAACAAGTGATGTTGGTATAAGAAGACAAAGACATAACCTGGCTATGAATAATTTTAGGTAAGAAATCAGAAGAACATTCCTAATAATTTGGATCCTGGAACACATCTTCTGTAACAATGGCTGAAGCAGAAAATACCCAAATAAAATTAACTCTAAAAGTCTTTTAAATCTATCAATAAAGGGATATGAATTTAAACATTTATGACACGAGTTGAAAACTTGCTGCTTGCAGTCCCAAATGTAAGAGACAACACTACATGACTTGGAAAGCCCCTTCACTCCGCTATTCATACACAGTCAATACAAATGCAAATCTAATGTCCCTAGTTAATGCAGCTCTTGAGTTTTTTCTTTCTTCCAATGTAAGAAAACTTAAAACTATATTTTATATTTCTATTGCTCTTATTTTTACAGCAAAGTTCAACAGGGAAGGAACTTAAGTGTTCAACTTCTTTCTGTTGGTAATATGATACTCCCAGCATGCAGAGATTTCTAAACCAGGAAGTTCTGTAGTTGCCTTTTGGGTATTATAGAAAGAAAAATGTAAGTAAGTGATAACAAGAGGTAATATGGGACCTGAGACTCCCATGAGATCTTTTAGATACTCATTTGCTCCACATAAGGAATTATTTTTCACTTGAAATTTAAAATAAACATATTATCCCATTACATTCTCACATTTATGGTACTGAAATACTCTGGACCTAATCCTACAGTTCCTGTAAGTTAATGGAATCTGTAGAACAGCACAACACAAATCAAACTCCCGTGAAAAGACAATATTTATGTAGCTGATCATGATTTTCAATGTAACATGCAAATGCATCATCCTAGATGTTACAGTGAAATTCCTTCTCATTCACAAGACCAAATGCCCCAATACATTGTAAACAGCAGTGAAGTGCCTGACTGTTGTGCACTTGTATGAACACACTAAAAGTTCATAACTCAAGGAAGCTGCTTATAACAATTGAAAGTGGTGAGGACTAGAAATCTCAATAAATAAAACAAAATCACAATTTTTTTTTAAGCATCAGAAGGTTCTGGCTCAAACGTTTAAACGAAGGGTTATAATGAGTAATTTCTCATAATTTCAAACCACCTCTGATCCCAAAGGAAAAAGATTGACTCATGCAAAGCCATATGGCTCTGAGGTTGTTTATTGTTTCTCAAAAAACTGAACTGGATTACAAGTTGGTTCAAAGTTGTTGTCACTGCTGATGTTAACTTAAAAGCAATCAGACCAAGTTCAGAAGAGAATAGGAAAATAAATAAACAAATAAATAAAAGCAAGTGAGCAAGCTCCCACAAGTATTCAGCTGTCCTAGATGCCTGGGAAATACACCTTCCTTAAATACACACAAGGCAGGATATGGACATTAGACAGCAAAATGATTTGACAATATCTTATCCAAGTTCTCTAGAACTGTGATTGAATTTAATAAATTCACATTAAATTTTTCATTAGTCCTAAAACATGGAAATTCCCCAATCAGGGTTTTTTTTTCCTCAAGATAGATGACGTCATTATTCTATTACTCTGACATTCTACAGCTACTTGTACGACTGCAACAGGGATGTAAAAGTACCGTTATTCTGATTAGATAGTGTTTTACACTGCAGTTTTCGGGACATAAGAGTATAAAGCTTTTTTTCTTTTTCCATTATTAGGCAGTTGAACAGAAAACATTACTGACTGACCTTTATATTAATGAGGCTAAATAAAAACACAGATGGCTTCTACTAAGTGAAGGAACCGAAAGTAATGATGTGCTATCTTAAGCCACTGTCCTGCAAAATCAGGGACCAGGATAAACAGAAATCTGATTATTCTAGCTGAGTAAGAAAGCTTAAATAAACATAACCTCTCTCTGCCTAAATCCTTGTCTACACTAAAAAAAAGACTCATTTTAAACAATGGTTGTCAAGAATAAGTCCCCTTGAATACTTGAATTTTTCTACACAAAACAGTGATTCAACACCATTTCGGAAAATGCTTGAGACATAACTTTTTAGGAAAAATGAGCATAACAGATGAGTCCAAGGACCCAGAGATGTGAAATGAAATTTCAAGTATAGGCCTTTCAATGGCCCAAAGAATGACAAAACAAGAGGAAGAAAGAATTATCATGTGACTTGTCTCATGTCCTAGCCAATCATACTTGCATTCAAAACGAACAAGAGCAACCTGAAAATATTGTAGTCTGATATGTTATTTCTTTTATACATGAGATTTGGAAAAAAAACACAAAATGTTTGTAAAAATTTATGAAGGTTTCACAGTTTTAGATATAGTTCCATTTAGAAAGAATCACAGTTAATCAGCATTTAACAATAAAAAATAAAATTAAAATAGTACATAAAAAGTAAATATGTTTTGTTTTGCTTATAAACTCTCATGTATACAAAATGGTTGAAAATTTACTTTACATCCAAATTGCATCTGGTTATTACTGATATTCAGCTGTTATAATATAAAAGAAAAAGACAGCTGCTTCTCTTAACCCAGAGTTTTGACATTTAAAATAGTTGATCCTTATACCATACCTACAGCTTCATTCAACCACATCTTGCTTAACCCTACAGTTTATAAAATCACAAAAATGAAAGCCTATATTATGCTCTTAGTAAGGAACTTCTTTGCAAAATTTTCAGTAGTTTTACCACTTATTGGGTGTGTTTGTGTTGCCAGGTTAAACCACGACATATGTAGTTCTGGGTTTGTCATTAAAGTTGTTTCTTCTGCTAGTTCTCACCTTTCAGAGTGCTGAAAAGTGCTCTGAAAAAAAATCTATTTCAATGGAACAAAATTTATGGCAAGAGAATTATGTTTGTTTCAAGATGCCTGAAACCCCAGCCTGTTGAGAGACTGTTGAAACTCCACTGTACTTTTGCATCAGTGGATGGAGTTCCAACAATTTCAATACCAAGGAGTCAAAGAAATCATTAAACAGAAAAGTTTTAGTAATTGCAAAATATTAGTCTGTTCCTTAGGATTATTCTATATAATTTCTTTTTTTAGGACTTAGTCCAAACTAGTTTTAAAATGCCTCAGGTGACAGGGCTCTTTCCATTTGCACAGACTAATAGATCTTCACTGGAACATTTTTCCTGGCACCTTAATTGATCTTTTTTTCAACTTCATCCAGTTAGCTGTTTTTGTACACCCTGGAGACATAGTAAATAATTTCTTTCCCTGCTTCTCCAGGTACCATTCAAATAATAATAAATGGTTGCATCTTCAATTTAGTCAAACGTACTTATTTAATTTTTTTTAAATCCTGCCACACACCCACACATTCAACGTCACAGTTCTTATCTTTATCAACAAACCATCAAGATATCGAATGCAAAAGTGGCAGCTGAGGAACATTTCAGGGGTGGATGGGGACCACACAGGTGGGGAATATCAAAGATTGCTGATACTAAAGAAATAACTCTGTTGCGCTTGTCACTGGGATGGGGAAAGCCTCCTATGCAGGCTCCAGTTAGTTAGGCAGAGTGTGCTGCTTGTGCCCAATGAGATGGATGCAACAAATTGCATCTCCCCTGAGTGTTCGGCTGCTCTAGACATCACTAGTTTCCAAACGAGTCTTTGCTTTGGATCATTTTCTTGACATTCTTTAAAGAGAGGTTAGCTGAAAATTTTCTTCTGATCTCTCTTTTTTTCATAATTTAATTTCATAAGTTGTCACTACCCAAGATGGATCTAGATGGTTTAGGCGATAATTTCTGGAGGCAATTCCTCTCTATGCTACTCTTTTATACACTCTTGAAAGCGATCACTGTTTTTGAGGCGTTGACAGTGACCCCTCCCACCGCACACTTTTGGACAACAGATCTCAAAATGTCAAGCCTTATCCATGTCTACATAATAAAGGACTGGCCAAGTAATCATGCGGAATGAAAACTGCTTCCTGTTACTGGTGATCAAGGAGGCAGTAGTGCTGCTTTGCATTTGTCAGATTAATCATATTCTCATTTTGGCCAATATTCCTAGAAACCCTCTATCATTTGCAGAGCTTCCTATTGAAATCTATGGAGAAAAAAAGAAAGGGGGGGAGGGAAAAAAAGAAAGAAAAAAGAAGAAAGACATAGCTATTCCATCTGAAGTCTGGAATAATTTATGCTGCTATAGCAATTTACCAGCATTGATCTCTGTGTAGAAATCCACCTTACATCAGTAGAAAAGGAATGAGGATAAAACATGGTCCATGAAACTATTTTTCACTTGAGAGTTTTTTAGACAGAATAAACTGCAGATTGTGCTATGAACACCTTTTCACCATAATAATTTTCAACCCTTTGAAACAAGAAGGACATGAAATCTAAGACAAAGAACTTTTCGCAGAGGTGGGGAAGAAAATGGCAAAAGCCCACAGAGCCATGGTAAATGAGAGATACAAATTTAACTCACTTTTCAGAGACAAGTATATGTGGATCTAGCAAAATTGCATCCATTTTCTTTGCATTTACAATAGGTACATATATCTGGCTATCAGGTTATTTGCTACAGAAATTCTGTTGCTGTTTGAACCTTCTAAATATATTTACCCTCTGGAAGACAGTATCTTTGACTTAAAAGAAAATTGAACTATGCTGGGTATTTTTAAAGAAAACCTCATTGAAGAACATTCAAGTAGTCCTGCTATCTTCTATGATGCTACTGGAATAATTAAGCAAGCAGAATTTGGGGCCTGTTAATTTTAGCATATATTCTAAGGAATATTGTTCCACCTAATACAACAATTTAGCTGAAACAATAGTGACATAACTGACAAAATTACATAATAATTACAGTGCTTTAGAGTGAGCTATATTAAGGTATGACTCATCACTCAATACATAAGAAGGTACAGAACTACGTCAAATCCAGCAGTGCAGTGCATATAGTGTAGCTGCAGCCAAAAACAAAATTTAAAATCAGCAATCTTTTGTTAATAAGTGGGGGGAGGAGGGGAATTAATGGAAAGTATGACTATAGATTTTGTTTTACTTTAATGAATTAAATTTAAAAAGTGACAAGGAATAATTGTACAATTACAATTAAGATTTAAATCTTTTTTAGAAAAATATTTAATACATTTTACTATTTGAACCTCATACTTCCTCTGGCAATACTTGTACTAGTTTGCTTTATTGAAAAGGGAGAACTATTCCACTCCTCAGTTGGGGAAATGATTGGTGAAGTGGAAAAGCAATGATGGAATTTTCTGAGATAATTATATTTTTTTATTAGAATACTTTATCAATGATCATTTTGAAAGAAAAGCTGCCCAGTGTAACAATCAAGCATAAAACACATAACTTCCCATGAAATATTTTGAACTATTTTCTATAATGGAATTCAATTGAAAACATTTTTTTTAAAAACTGCAGAGGCTGAATATATGCATCTTGGACAAAACTGTATTGAAAGTTTCCTCCTTAAATAAGCATTATTTGTTATGTAAAAGATATATATACCTTCCATCATTTTCCTATCTGTTAATACTTACCTTGATAATAAACATAGTCCCAGTTAAAGATATTATTCAACAGCACAATTATACATCATTAGCAAAGTTACTAAGCTAAGCTTTTTCTATAAAAAATTCTGATGGTCTGTACTCACCAGGTGTAAAATTATACCGAGCAGAAAACCCGATAGATTCCAGCTCACCATCAGCAAAAAATTTAATCCATAGGAATCTGCCACTGGATTTTATCATAGGTGGATTTTGCTGTCCACAGAAACGTCCAATGATTGGGGAAAAGCCAAAAGGTCCATCTCGTACTTCAATATGGTCAAATTTACACTCCCAAGAAGGCTCTATGGAATATTTTTCATCAAAGTTTAGTTCAATGCATTGTCTAGGTGCAGCTAGAGATGAAAAGAAAATTATCTTATTATTTTCTAAACCAAGACCTTTCAAACCTAAAACAAAATTGAAGAAAATCAAATATATCAATTTTGTATGCATCTTAACATTTTGTTTAAAATCTTGTTTGAAAATTCGTACATGTGTATTTTTATAGATTTTACACCATCAGCTTACTTGTCTGTATTTTTGCTTTAAAAAAGTGCTCATGACAGCAGTTCTTAGCAAAACTAAGAGGGGGTATTTATGATGTAAAACAAAATACAGTTTAGGAACAATTAGTTCAAACACAAAATCTTTCTAAGAAACTTATGCATCTGGAAAACTAGTGTTTTCTTATATTGGGGGGGGGGGGGGGGGATGTTAATCAGCATACTTTTTTACCTAATGCTCATAAAGGTGAAGAAAAAACTGATCAGAACTGTGCTATAGTAAGAACGACAAATTCTGTTCCTATACGTGTTGCAGTCAATGACAAGCTTGAGTCTAATTGCTTATACTCAGAATTACTTA
>NW_009201699.1:0-13164 GCF_000690835.1 Fulmarus glacialis | reverse complement strand
AGTCTCACTTAAGAAACTAGATAAGGATGAAGCAAAATTAACATCTAACTAAAGAGCAAACAATATTCTACTGAAAACCCTGAAGAAACTTTATAGTGGTCACTTAGACATAAAAAATCATCTTTATTCATAGATACTAAAGCTAGTGTCAGAATGATCTCTAAAACAAATATTCCCTGGCATCTCCTCTATAAAGCAAAATAGTTACTGGTTGAACTACGCAATTTTCTTAAAAGGAGAAGAAAAACCATGTTTTGTCTACAAATTTTACAAATGCAGCATCCCTGGGGTGCACTTTTCCTACGCTTAATCCCGTCCATAGCAAAAAATGTATTTGTTATAAATATGTGAAGTCAAGGGTAGAAACAATGCCTTCAGTGTCTAGATCATGGTGCGATATAGCCTTTTGCTGACAAAGCCTTCTGCTAAGACAAGGGTTTGTTGTGTCACTGCCTGCTATGCCTCTCATGGATCATGTCCTACATTTTGCACATATTAGAAGAGCTTGAAATTGCTAGGAGCTTTGCCTGAGTTACCATTCTTTTCACATGAAAACAGGCAAGATCAAACTCCATGCTGAGTGCATAAGCTTAACATGGAAACTGCTGCCACTCCAGCAGTCAGTATCCTTCCATTTCTTTCCTCAGGAATAATAGGAAAACTATCAGTGTGACCAGAACCTAGATCTTGTATGTATTTTGAAATGTTTTAAATTGAAGCTTTTGGGATGAGCTCATTACTCACATAAGAAGGGAGACTATTTAAAATTAACTAAATAAGAACATTAGGTAAATCTTATAATCTTTACATAAGAGCACACAGTCAGATCTCATTTACAGCTATTTCGTGCAAATAAATACTGCCTCATTTTATAAGAAGCATTGAAGAAGTAAGTTAATAAAACACTTCATTTGAGAAGAAAGGTTATTTTAATAGCTTTACTTTCAATGTTAATGTAATTGGGTGATTGATATTTATTGCAATATTTAATTTAGCATAAGAAAGAAACCTTACCTACTGTTCTCAATTTGAAGAAATTCACATTTAGGGAAGTACTTACTATTGGCTTGTTGTTATTTATACCAATTTACATGAAATCTGTGAACTTTGCGCCCATACAAATTCAATAGCCAAATCAAAACCAAAAACTTTACACATAATTGCACCAAATTCACAGTCCATGGAAATGAAACTACTTTGAAAGTATGAAAAAAACTTCCAAAATTAAAATCAGATAATAAAGCTTGTAAAGAAGATCTTATTAATGCTACCATTGGTGAGGTTTGAAGACCAAAGTAGATCTTTTAGATTACAGTAAAAGACTGAATAACTGGAAGACATCATCGATTAATTTTATTCAGATGTTTCTACCCTTGACTTCATATATTTATAACAAATATTGATTTAAACTTAACTAAGCAATACTTGGGCAGAAGAAAGCAATCGGCACCTGTCAGTCTGGCATCATATTTTATATGCTCTTATTCCATTTAAGGAGATTTGTTGAGAACTACTCATCATTCACCCAGGGACTGCTGAGTCAGGTATCAGAAACTCCACCCTGACAATGCTTTAGGTAATCTTAAGAATGCTCATTAAGGCTTGAAAATCTTATATACTCACTATTCAAATATTACACTATTAACCCATCTAAAGCTTTACTGTAATGTTTTAATGTTGCAAACTAGATATGAAGATGAATTCTGCTAGTATTGTTAGTGTCAGTTAGCATCATACCACAGTGTATGGCTGCTCTTTGTTAATGTCAGTTAGCATCATACCACAGTGTATGGCTGCTCTACTTTCCATGGCAACAAAGAGATACCTGCTTCAAAAATGGCTTACGCCATTAACGTAACACATTTGTCCTTTATAAACTTCCTTTGTTAGGCCTTCACTACTCAATTTCATACCAAGAGGAGGCTTGCAAAGTGCTGGCCCACAGTTAAACCCTTAACAGGCCTTCTCTGAATCCAAGACTCATGTAACATGATAAAAATGGGCATGAGGCCCCCTCTGAGTTATAGCTCAGTCATTTGACGTGATTTTGGTGTTGAAAAGGAGCCCTAAACCCAATTATAGCTTCATTATAATATAAAAGGAGTCTTTGTGGGTAAAAGAAAATCAGGCCTACAGAGTTACGCATGAGATCTATTGACTCAGTGAAAGCATGACATGAGAATAAACTGCACAATTTCCACAACCTCCATGTAGCATTCTGAATCTCACATTGGAAACTAGTTTTACGATCAGAATATTGCTATAGTTTATTCTCTGCTTTTATTTATTTTTCAACAAAGTCAAGACAAGGCTTCTCCTGGTGAAGCTCAGTTCTTGCTAGAGGATCAGAGAGAATCACATTAGCTCAAGGAGTGCTCAGGAAAGAGTTTCTACCTTCCCCCAAAGCTCCCATGTGTAGAGGCTGCTCCACTTTAAGAATAAAGCATTGACTATTCATTAGCACCGTTTCTCCACTGCTGAATAAAACAAGGCTGGGGAATGAGTTTGGGGGCTGGACCACTGACTGTTCACACTCTGTAAATATTAAAATCACCTCCTGTCATAATTTTGGCCATGCCAGTCCGAATTGCCAAAACCCGTTCTTAGGCATGATGTGGTGTTCGCATCAGTTAAGAACCATTCACAACAAGAAGTTTGTATCTGTACTCTTGACTGGGAAGGTGAAAGGAGTTAATCTGTACATGTGTGATTGCGCCTATCAGCCTTAAGGCCAGTGAACATTTCCTGACCTGTTTTAGGTATTAGTATAGGTACTGCCTGTGTCTCAGCCTGCTCTGCAACCTAGTCCAAACAGGATGAGGTCCTTTCTCCTAACTCTCCCGAGGAATGCAAGACTTTGTGTTTCTGTAACTGTGAGGACTGTGGTGATCACAAAAGATTGGGCAAAGGGAGGAAGGGGTGCTATACATGCATCCATGCACCTTTTCATCATGTGCTTTTAAATGCTCCTCTGCGCTTCATCTTGTACAATATTTAGAGTCAAAGGTTAAATGTTTTGTTTGCAGTAAAAGGTTAAAAGTTTTGTTTGCAGTAATCTACCTAAGAAAAAAAATTATTGAAATCTTCCTGGAAATGACCATAAGTGATGAAAACACACAATTCAAACTCCCAACTTTAACGTCCTTCTAGCGAAAAAGGTATCATTTTGGACTTATACTGTGGCTTTAGCAAAGGGTTTCTTTGCCAAATGCATACATCTCGTGCCACAGCTTCTGCAACAAAATCTGTGAGAATGTGGTCACAGTAAAACTTACAGAAATAGAGTGAGAACAAGTCCAGAATAATGACTAATAATAATGTATGTATAGCTACAGAAAAACAAAACAAAACAAACAAACAAAAAGCCCAGAATGTGCAATTCTTCCCGACTGGATTGGAATCTGGCCATCTAATCAGAAAAGGAGGGATGGAGTGGTCATTTCTGGTATCCTTATTCACAGGTAAAGCCCATTCACATCTTCAGAACTTTTTATGTGGATACAATGTCAGGAAAAGTTGTTGTCAAGTCCAAATGAAATATATTGAAGCTGTCTCATAACATGGTTTTACTTCAAATCTTCAAAATCTTCCATATTTAGCTTCCAATTATCTTTCTTCAGAAATGTTTAATACCATGGAAAGACTACTTAATGCTTGCATGTCTTGTCATATTTTTCATCTAATTATCTCACACAAGTGCTGTCTTGAGATTTTATATTCAGTGAAAAAAAAGGCATTGGGTTCCAACTTGTGGTAGAAGAACAGTTGCAGCAAAAACACACAATTAAGGTTTTAATTCTGATCAGCTTCTAAGACTGTGTAACTGACAGCTGAATTTAAGTGAAAAATCTGTTTCAATTTACCAGACTGCATGGAAATGAGACATTGAACTCAACACCTACCCCCCATCTATCTGAGCTGCTACAGTACTAATAGTTTTCAATAATCCTTGGTCTTTCTGGTTGTCCAGCTATTATTGATAAGAAAGCCACTTATATCCTCCTTTTAAAAGAGGATTCTTTGCTTGTTTTGATGAAAACTTTTTGAACACAAAAATCACTGTGAAATACAGAAGGACTTTAAGCAGAGATTTTTCAAACAGTGATACATGTCCATTTTCTAACACCTGAAAATATCTAGGATTAAAGAGTTTAATGGTCTTTAGTCAAAACATGGAAGACCTTCAAGAGAGCTAACTCTAAATGTCCACAAACATATAAAGTGGAAGATTTACTTCATATCTCTGTAAAGCAATTCTAGTCCATATCTATATTTATAAATAAGCATTTAGTTATTAAAAACTGAAGAATAGATAAAATCTTACAAGTATTTCACTAACAGGATTTCCAAACCAATTCTTAAGATATGTTGTGTAAAGTATGACTATCCCACTCCCCAAATATTTTTAACACAAACTAAAGCCTTTGCGCCTACAAAATCTCCTGTGGGAATTTCCCTTTGGAGCACACATGCCGAATTTTCTGCAGTCTGGCAAAGGCTAATGCTGCTGCTGCTGCGGTTGTTCCGGGCAGCTGTGAATTTTGCCAGGTTAGAGTCATTGAATATGCGAAACAAGGGTGAAATTGGGCCCAACAGGGAATTTAATGTGTACACTCAGCTATTTCCTACGTTTTCTATATGCCCAGTAAGACTGAAAGAGAAAAAAGAACAAACGCATTTTGAAAGGCAGATGGGATTCACCAGAAGCTCCTCTATAGCATAATAATTTTTGTACTGAGCCTATGACTTCTGGATGACCTAAAGGATTTCTTTTAGAAAGGCATCCAATCTGGACTTTAAAATTCCTAGTGGTTCCAACAGTTAATTATCATTACTACTAAAATCAAAGGAAAGAAAAAAAAAAAAAAAAGAAAAAAAAAGGAAAAGAAAAAGAAACATCTAGCTGTTTGATCTGCTTATGCCTTTGACTGCTAGGATAGAAGCCTCTGCAGTCAGAAATCCTCTTCTCTTTTAGAAACTCACTGTCTATTATCATGGCAATTTTTGCCAGCTCCTTTACTTCACCAAAGTAATTTTGAAATGATAAAAGGCTTGCATACATTTAAGATGAGCTACAATGTGGGGGAAAAAATTGTATCATGAGATGAAATTCAGTTTTATTACAACACGCTACATGCTGGAGTCCTCACTCAAGTCCACTTAGCAGGAATTGAGTTTGAAGGAAGCCATCAGAATTTGCCCTAGATTGTGTTTGATAGCAAAAAATGAAGGAATGAGAGCAAGCAGGCAGGAAGGAACCTGGTGGTTCATATATGTATTTAAACTCACATCTTACAGCTGTCGGTATGGTATATACAGTCCTGGTATGCTGAACTCTCTAAGACATCAAAGGGGAGATAGCAATGTGGGAATGCTATTATGGATCGTATTGACAGACTCCCTAGTTTGGTACGTGGTATTCAACAGCAGCCAGAAGCTATTTGAAGCATATTGGAATCTCAATAATAAATATAGGAATAAGATGCATATGGAGATGTTTCTCTCTTACTCTAAAACTGAATGGATGTTTATGTCCTGGATTAGCAAGGATTATCCACTCCATAGATTGTTATCTGACCTCAAAGACATTGCTATTAGTAAAATGATTAATCCTTTTTTTTGCAGTCCTTTAGCGTCAATATCTTATGCCAGTGAGTTCCACAGAATATAAAAGATATGGGGAAAAGTTTTCACTTGCTAGCCTTCTTTATAGTTTTCTGCCATTTTTATATGTCGTAAAAAGAATAAATATGGATAAATAATTGACTGTAATTACAAAATAATTTTGTTGTCCTTCAGTGTTTCTCCTTTTGCTTTTTTTGAAAACTGCCACTTTTTAAAATATCATTGCTAAGACATCTTACTACATCTCTGTTCATTTTTGTGACATTTTTCAGACGACTATTCCTGATCTTTTTAGAAGATAGAAATAGACACGAGGAGATCAGAGCTGAAAATGTTGTGCAATATGCATGGTTCTCATCAAATCATATACCGATAGAGCTGCTATCATCATGGGTTTTAAAATACCCAGTTGCAATCCAAACTGTTGATTATGGCTGGACAGGAAGCAGAAAATATCAGTGTCATAAGAAAATACATGCAACTGGTTTTTGCCAGATTTTTCCCATAAAATATAACAAGATGTCTCTTGAGTTCAGATTACTCTTTTTACTATACATCGCTCCAAACTTGTCAACGTGGAATTTCCTCTTCATCATAGAAGTTGGTTGATTAAATCTTTCCCTTCGTAAATAGTTCTTAGACATTTCCAATTCAGCTATTCTAAATCAGGTTATTGCAACAGCATATTCTGCCACCTTTCAGCTTATTAACTATATTTTTATAAGTACTTAATTACTATAATAAAGACAAAGGTCTTTACAATAAAGAGCTTTCAGACACCTTATTACTAAGAGGAGGAACACCATACGGCCTGAGATACTGGACTAGGGTTTACAAAAATGGCCATATTTTATTTTTTTTCCACGCCCTTTCTCTTTAATGATAAAACATGTCTCTGTGTTTCAGATCCTTGAAGATAAAATAGGCTTACTTCTTCCCAGCCTCACAGGAATGTTAGAAAGATAATTTGATCAATATATGCAAAAAGACCTGGATCTAGCAACATAAGTGTAACAAAAAATATAACTAAGTAGTACATATGGAACCTATGCATTTATCTTTTTTTTTTTAATTTTAATTTTAAATCAATTACCAAACTATGAAAGAACTTAAATGTTTACCATACATCTGCTTAAATTTCGGACTCAAGTGGGAAGGCTGGACAAGCATAAATTTTCTTTAAAGGGTTGGTTTGACTCCATGATTTATAATCACCTCTTCTGACTTCAGTCAGTTTACCTGGCATTAAAGTGGAGTTTAGAGATCTCAGTCATTTTGCTGTGATTTTTTTTTTCCTAAACAATACATACAACATTTACTATCCATCATTTCCCTGGAAGGTTTTTATGAAATATATTTCTTTTAGTAACTCAGCACTAGATTTGAAAAGACAGACTGGTTTCTAAAAGGGCCTAGTGGGGGGTTCTAAAGCAGCTAATTCAATTTTAATCAGCTATACACCTTTGGAAATCTTTCCTGGTACTACCTGCATCTTTAGTAAAATAAATATTTCTATAATTCCTGGCTCCATCATTTGTAGTTAATAATTCTGTCCAACCAAGCATGGATAGAACAAGCATCAGTGTTGTATTCTGCATTTATTCACAACTCATGAATGAATCTTCTTGGTTCCAATGACTTACCATTCTGTACCCGATTCATCTTTTCTGCTACTAAGCTCTAACAGTATCTAATCTCTATTACTTTCCACAGATTCATTTTTACAACAATCCATTCAACATCTGTTGTGCTAAGACTGATGAAAAGAAACCGCGTAACTTGCTTGTAATACACCTCTAGCCTTTCTTACATCACCTCCATGTCTGCAACTGTCTACTCTTTAAAAACTGCGTCTTACAGCTGTTTGGTGTTAATGTTTATTCTTTCCTGGTTTTGTTTTTGGTTTTGTTTCATTTATTTTCATTTGTCATGAGAATTGGATGAAAAATAATTGAATGAAATGAAATTAAAAATGAATGAATGAAATTGAAAACTCCCTATGGGGATATTTTTTGTATGACTTTCTTTACTGTACTTTGCCTAGCTGTGCTTGTCATCCCTGATTCAGTTATGATAAGTTTAAAATACTTCTATGAAAGTCAAAAGTATTTTCATTTCCTGTGTTCACTTTTTTTACTCATTTTAAAATATTCTTTATTCTGTCATGTTACAGTATTTTAGGTTCTATTCATTCTCTGAATATCCTGAAATAAATTATACTGTGTTTATTACTAAATGACTCATGCATACTTACCACCTTAACTAATTTATGAGTGATATCAGGAAATAAGTCAAGTATTTTCCAGTATTTCTTGGTATGCTGTACAAAATTTTTAATTTTTTTACAAAAAAAAAAAAAAAGAGAAAAAGTGCAGAGATAGAGCTTCTCTAAATCTTGAAATTCCTTGAAAAGCCTCATATAGGCTTTACCTACTCTTCATACATAATAAAATAAAACACTTTTTTTTTAAATACAATTGATAATAGAATATAAAGATTCTTTGGCTGGTCACCTTCTATAATGTAGACACACTCTCTGTCAGGAGGATACTTGTTGGGGTAATTGGGAGAAGTGAAGATGCCTCCTTCTGCATATTTTGTCCAAGTTCCACACTGCACTGGTTTCTGTCCTTCGGAAGTAGTTTGCTTTTCTGTGAAATGATCACATTAAGCATTATATAATTAGCTCACAAATTATTATGTCACTATGACACTTAGAACTCTCTTACAGGATAAAACAGTCCCTTTTGTCAGTGGCCCCTTTTTTCTGCTGAGACTAAGAGTATGATCATTGACCTGGGGGAAAAGGACGCTGTTCTTTAGGGGTACAAACATATAATTCCTACTCAAAACATTTTTTCAAAGCAGAGAAGAGGCTTGGATGTCTAGGGGAAGATATATTTATATTGTTTTTTAAATAATAACCTTGTAGGAAAAGCACGTGCTCAAGAAATAGGAGACATGATCTTCTCACTTGTATTATCTCAAAAGGCTCAAGCATGTTCTCCATCAGCAAGCTATGTGCCATAATACAGGAATACATCAGAGTTGCAAAAACAAGATAAAACCCACAGAATTATGATAGAATATACAAATTGTTTTAAATTCGCAGCAGCTTGACTCTATATTCACTGAACAGAGATAGACGATAGGTGAATTCCTGGATTCTGGTTCATAGATTATTTTTATCTTGCTGTTTGCTGTAAAATTAATAAAGAGCTCTGAGGCCAGGAATCACAGCCCAGAACTTTCCTCCTCTTAGGTGAATCATCAGAGAGTAGAGTCAGATCTTCTTGTTTTCTTTCTTCCTAGCCCTGAAACTCTTGCACTCCTTTCTGCACATTGACAGAGAGCCTGGAGACAAAGGTTTGAGTCTGTCCAGGCTGAAGAAGATGAAGGATCACTTCCTGGGCATCATGCCTTTACAAGTAGGTTAAATAAGATGGATTCTTTGGAGGGAAAAATACCTAGGCTGGTATTAAAAGGAAGGATAGTAGGTTCTAGACCTCACACAGGTGTCCGAAGAGGACTCCTGTGTTTTGTTCGGAATGAGGTATCTATACCCAAGGAGTGTCCCACCTAACTTAAGCCTCTGATGTGTAGAGCCGAGTTGTTTGAGGCTCCCTCTTATGATCAATGGAGGGAGACAGGCACCTTCCAAGGATGATTTTAACTACCTGAGATCTGCCTTATGCTCTGCAAGCATTTCTCTTTCTTCTTGGTCTGTATCCAAGCTGAGTACGACATGGATCCTAATTTCCTGAAATGAATTCAGGCCTGCAGGGACTGAGCGTTCAGACACAGCTTCAGGCACACACTGTGCTTAGCAACTCTCCCTGCTTGGCTATCACCACACTTAGCATCCAAGGCTTTAAAGAACCTCCTTCTATCCCCACCCTGCACAAATGCACCCATGATACCCAATTTCAGATTTTGAATTCTACTTCAACAAGCCAAAAGATCTTAAGTGTAGATAGCTCAGTGCCCAAACTGGACTTCCCAATTTGAAAATGGGGGCACTTTGTGGTCTTTAGTTAGAGTCGGGCTGGGTCTTCAGTTAGATCTAGCTGTGGATCAGGTCACTAACTTGTTTAAAAAAGCACCACTGGATTTTTGTGTGTGTACAGGCACACTAATACTCAAAACAAATGAACAAAGGACAGACACTGGAAGTAGGTGAACTACTAAAAATTTCAAGAACTAAACTAACAACTCAAATCCATACTTTGGAGTCTAATATAATGTCTGAAAAAAAAGTCTGAAGTTTACATACCTGTTCCTTTTTTGGTTGCCCCAGACAAGTGTAGGATGATTAGACTTGCTACAACTGAAAGAGAAATATGCATTAGATATCACAGTGTGATAGTACCTGCAATCAAATCAATTGTAAACATCTATCTTAGAAGAATACAAATTAAATAGAATTACTGTAAAAGAAATGTTTCATGTTTACTTGCATCTTTAAATTGCACATTTTATATAAACAAGTTTCTTTGTGGTCTGTCCTTGTAAGTATTTATCTTTGTAAATGTATCCAAATAAAGAGGAGATCTTTTGGGTTTAAAACAAAATCCCCAGGTACTGATGTTTCCTCCTTTTTTTTTTTCTTTTTTTAATATCAGAGAAAAACATTTTACCAATATTTATTTACATCTTCATAACTTGGGCCAGTAATAGAAAAGTGGCTGCTTTTAACAGAGGGAGCCAAAGGCCTGCTAAGTTTCAGTACCACTGGACTCACTAATGTCTCTCACTATGGCATAATAAAATTTGAAAATGAGTACTGGGAGTATGAAGGAAGTGAGGGGTTGGGTTCTTCACATCCATCAAAGCACTTGCAAATCCCCAGTGAAGCAAATTATTGTGTGTGCTTAACAGTCTCATTAATTTAGTTTGTTTGACTTGTCGAGAGGGTGTTGCTTTGTGCTGCAGTGAATCTGCAGCCCATTTTACAAATAGAAATCTCCTTTCTCCAACCATGATAGGACAGCTATGCCTCTTGGGAACAAATGTGACCTTTCTCAGATGGACTTCAACCTGGAGATAATTCCTGAGTTTCTGGGAGTTTCCAAATATAACATTTTAACTAGAAAAGGCTAAGAGGCAAAGACTTACGCCAGTCATAATGACACTGCTTTGGAAGATCAAAGTGACTAGCTAGCTACCTGATGTAGAAGTCATGCACTGATGATAGAATTTTCTTGTCATCACCCATATCTTCTTTGGCTGTTGGAGAAAGTGGGATAGCAAGAGCATAAGAGAACAGATCCATCAGTTCTTGGAATGCTCGGGGTTTTGACCCCAGCTAATCTGGCATTAAGCCCGGACATAGTGCCCAGACTGCACTGAAGTTAAAGTGGAGATGAAGTTGCATGTTTATTCTGAGTATTTTGGATCAATCAGCTGCCATTTTTATTGTTGACTATGATGAGGAATTGATGGACCTGTGGTCTTTAACAAATGTAATTGAATGGCATACTTTCCTCGTCCTATCCCCAAGAGACACCAAAAGTTACCATGGGCTAGTAACTATCTACCTAAATGGTCCTTTCAAAGATGGTGCTTTCAATCATTTTCAGCTTTTATACTGCAAATTGTGTGCAATTTTTACCCTGAAGGAAGCCAGTCTCCTTATTTCCAGTATTCTGATGGCATTGAGATCTCTATTTCTATGCCTTTGACCCTTCCCGTGTGACACAGTGTTTGAGGCATGGATGATGGCTACCTTATTAAGCAGGGAAAGGCTGAAGTTCTGGGAGAATGAAGGGTTGGCAGCATATTCACTATTTCTTGGTCAGACTCACAGCCCCTGTGTCTTTTTGAATCCCTCAGCTAACAGAGACGGATGTTGGCAGAGCTGGTAGTTAAAAACTCTTCTGTGTCATGGGCATTCAGTGAGAACATTACATCTTCTACTCGGATCTGAATGCTACCGAACCATTCATGCCCTTACTCTCCTCAGGGATGGACTGTGGAAATACGTGCTAGCTGGGACTCTGCCTGCCGGCTGTGTCAGAATCCGAAGGCAATGCAGGATTTGCCCATTTACTAAGTTGCTCATTTACTTTAGCTGTGTTTCATGCAGTGAACATACTGCATCTATGACTGTAATCCTCACCAGTCAAAACCTAATTTCTCAATAGTGTAAGGTGGATTGATGTTAGAATATGGAGCCAGCTGCCAGCATTCTTTCTGCCCACAAATTTATGGAAGCTAGAATAGGACGCACAACAGCCAAACAAACCCCATCTGAGAAATGTTTCTTCTTAGGCAGTTAATATAGTTCATATCTGATTCTTACAGGTTCATTTCTAGCACCTTTATCTATTAGCTCTCCCCTCCTTTTCTATATGGAAAAAATTGAAGTTCAGAGAAGTAAAGAGAGTTGGTCCAAGTCACAGAGATATTATTACCAAGATGACAGAAAAAACAGATTTTTTCAATTCCAGCTGTAACCGCTAGAAAGTATGCTTCCAAGTCATAGAGCTGTTATTCCAAAGCAGGGAGCTGTACTTACATATCATCATGTCAGAATTGATTATTAATAAGGAGTCAAAATAATCTTGATAATAAAATGTAATAGACAAGAAAAGGCTAAGAGACTAAGTTTTTTCTGGACATATCATATCTAACATTTGGATAGATGAAGTGAAATACTTCTCCCATATTTCAAAAAAAGAGAAAGCCTCTTGATTTAGTGGCGTTAACACCAGCATCATCGAAATCTGTATACTGCCAGAAAGTAATCAAAATTATGGGCTTTATGGCAAAAGATAACACAATATTTTTTACTTAAGCAGTCAAGGCAGTCCATTTTATTCTATGACCCCTTGCCTTTTTCTTTCTCAAGCCACAGAAGAAGAGCAGTGCTTCTCACAGAGAAAAAAAAAAAAGAAAATAAAAGAAAAGAAAACAAAAATTAAAACAAAAGACCCCAAAGAGTCCAATCATGCAATCTTCACTCATTGAAAACTGTCACTTGGGAAGCTTTGACAATACGGCAACAATATTGTGATTATCTGGGTTTGGGAATCATTTTAAAGAAGTTTCCACCAAATTTCTTGTTGTGTTGTCTCTGTCTTCCTCCTCCCCCTTTCCCTGCTAATCACAAGTGTAATTATAATCATGCTTTCTAGTGCCACTCTGATTACACATCTTGGCATCTTTTTGGATCTGTGCAGTTTTCCACTACAGGCTGTATGTTAAGAGACTCCTCTCTTCGCCAGGCAGCTTTTTGGAGGCTATGATTTGGCATAGGCATGGCTTAGCCTAGCGAAGAGTTGTTGGACAAGCAACACCTGGCCATAGCGCTGCTAATTTACAGGTGTGGGTGTAGATAGAGGTGCTGGAAGGAACTGTGGCCAGTCAAGCCCCTTCAGTAGAGTGGACCCTCTGCAAAACTGAGGCGGGAGAGGGAGTCCCATTCACACAGCCTGAGGCCCCTGGAGGGTCTTCGACAAATAATTGTTACATTTTGGTGCCTCCATGCTGCTCCTGGAGGATTTCGCCCGAGGGGGCCGGCCCTGCCCCGCAGCCCTC
>NW_009201698.1:0-23973 GCF_000690835.1 Fulmarus glacialis | reverse complement strand
GGGGGGGGGGGGGTGTAAAGGCCTCTTCCCTCATCAGTCTGAATCCAACCTACTACTCTCTGTTCTCTAGGAATGTGTTGCAAAGTTTGGCCTGTGAAAAGGTACTGGGACATCGGAAGAAACGTTCTACCCCTTGCTGTTGAATCTGTAGAGCAGAGCAAGGGAGACATCAGGATTTGGGACAGAAGGGCCCTGTTGCTGCAGGGACCAGCTGAGGCACTCAGCACAGGTAGGGAACATGCTGCTTCAGGAACGCTTGCTGACCTCAGGACAGCCCAGGATCCAGGAGTTATGTCCTCTCCTCAAACACAAGAGGCAGAAATCAGTTTTGGCAGAAAAAAGTACAGAGCTGAGATGAAAGCACACATCCAGGGAAAAACAGGAACCTCCAGGGCCATTCTTTTTAAAATAGCCATTTTTTTTCTTCTTCATTATAGTAACATCAGTATCGCAGCCCAGAGGTAGATTCCTAACTCATAAAGGAGTAAGATTTAAGATGCCTCTTTTGTATTTCCCATTGATTTGATTGATAAGTTTCCTTTGCTCAGAGAGTTATTTTATCACTTGAAATGTTTTGACTTCTCCTTAAAAACTGTAACTCAGTGAATGCCATTCATGACATTCTAGACTTTTGCTTTGCTACATATAGAGACATTTCCACCTTTGACAAAGATCATTTGACTCGGTATTTGTTTTTCATACACTAGTAAATACTTCCCTCTGCAGGGAACTGCAAGTCAACAGCAGCCATAGAGCGTGGCAGTGTAGAAAAAATGTTCGAGGCCTGAAGTGGTAATTCATATAGTTAAATTTACTGAAACGGATACTTGTTTCTTGGCAAGCTGCCCTACTGGTCATTTTTTATGTTAAGTTTTCCATCAAGGTATTTCCATTGATTTTCACACAGATTTTTTTTGTCCCAGTGGATTTTGATAGCAAATAAATTCCTTTGCCAGTATGCACACAGAATATTCTAACACTGGTACTTAAAAATATTAGCCTGCATGGATTGCCAGAGGAGAGAGGGTCATCTTTCATGTCAGTCATACTCTGCCTTGGCTTTCTAAAGTAATTTGACTTTCTACCTAAACTGAACTGTACCAAACTGTACCAGCCTCTGCCTTTGTAGATGCTTCTGGTTCCTGCACTACTTAATTTCAATTTCCAATTGTGTCAATTATTTTGTGACAGTCAAACTCCTGTATCTCAATGCTTTCCCCTCACCACCTAAAAATGGCAGTATCATGCCTTCTTTCTGAAGCACTGTAAGTTTTAAAATGCAGAGTACGATCACTACTGTTTGATCTATGAGCCAGTACTGTACTCAGTGGTTATTACCCTGGATTATTCACCTCTTTCAAGTCTAAAACTTTATCTGGTAGCTCAGTTAAAAGTATCACTGCATTCTCAAAATGTAAGACTGGAACAATCTTGTTTTCGCAGACTTCTTTTTGAAGATATTTAACTGCCCTTATAGTTCTTGAAATTTCACCCACCTTCAAGCAGTACATAAGATTTTCTTTCAATTCCCCTGAGCAGGTATTTGCATTCTAGAGTCCTAAAAACTCTATCTGGTTTGAAAGTGGTTGCGTCATTTAATTGTTCTATGGCTGTTGTTTAGATTTTTGGAGACAGAAAAGCTTCTTTTCAAGAAAAGGACAAGCCTTACAAAAATTAAGCCCTTCTGCAATAAGGCCAAAGCTATGTCAGTTGGATGGAAGACCATTTAAACAAAAATTAAGCTATTATTGAGGTATACTTAGATAACTCTTGTCAATTAATGCTTCTCCATGGTAGTTTTGCTGTGCCTGTACCTTTGGAAAAGGCCTGCCTTCATCATCCCATATGCCTGGTGCCATTCCCAATACCCGGTGCCATCCTGGTGGCTTGAGCGCTCCTTTCAAAGGCAACACGGGCTCTGCCTCCTGAGGAGGTTAAGGGTGTTAGTTATTTTATTACAGACGCAGCCTGCAATGTAGTGAGGAGGGCAAGACTTTGTACTCTTTCTGACTCTTAAGCTGAATGGTTCAGGCACAGACAAATTGGAACAACAATTTCACGTTGTGGTGGCTCATAACAGCCTTGTTAGCGTGGTGAAAAACTACGAGGGGTCGAGGAAGGACTGCTCTAAACCTTCCCTTTTCTTAGCTGTTTTGGGGCCTATTGGGGCTCTTTCTAACTGCAGAAAAGTTCTGTTTAATACTGCTGGATCATTACCTGTTTTCCTTCTTCTGGTTTTCCGTTAAGTTGAACACTAAATAGCATGAAGAGATGCTAAACTGGTTGTTCTTTGTAATGCACAGCAACTGGGCTAAGAAATTCACTGAAAGAGAAGACTTCCAGTAACTGACTTCTTGGGCGTTGCTTTTACCTCAAGAGTGTGTGTTAACCTAGTAACTCCCAGATGACTTGCTCTTTAATACTGTTTCCTATTTGAAAGAAATTCCCATTAATTTAGTAACTCTTGTTCATGTTATTAAGTAGGACGCTAGCTCTTGGTGACAAACAGCTTTAGTTCCCCCCACCCCATCTACTGTTTTTTTCCCCATGAAAAAACAGGGGTTGGAAGATAGAGTCTGCTGCCCACAACCTGCTTGCTCCATAACATTGGCTTTACCATCTGCCACCAACCAGTAATAATAATATTAAAAAAAAAAAAAAAACAACCCACACACCAAAACCAAGCAAGCAGATGAAAAAGGTAACTTTAAGAATAAGGACCACCTTTTCTTATTTAGGGCAAGTTTTTAATGCAGTGGGTTTAGCGCAAAGGAACAAAACTTTGTTTCACTAAAGTCAGTGACCTCTACTTTCAGAGGGACTTTTAGTTTCTACACCAATTATAGAACAGGATGGTATATGGATTCACTTTTATCAGTTATACAACAGTACTGTAAAAAACATGCAACACCACGTCCTCCCTTTGTCACAACATTTTTAGAAGAAATACATGGGTTTGGTTTTTTTTCAAAGGTTAATAAGCTCCAGTGAGATTTTTATACGTATGAAAAATATGTTTGCAATTTTGCACACTGATTAGGGATTTTTAATTACGTGTTCTAAATAAACTTCAAAAACCCTGAATTACAGCTACTGAGTGCTACTGTGCTTCAGCTGCGTATTCCTTACACCTTTGTTCTTATCTGCAAAACAAAGACCAAATTCTGTCTGAGGGCTGTATTTGGCTTACATCCACCCAGTACTCATTACACTTAAACGTTTGAACATGGTTTTGTACAGTCACACTTCTTGGGAATTCTGAAAATAATTGCCCAGGTACATGCTCATGTTAATAATGATGGCAGTTGCTAGTTTGTAGCAAAACTTCTTTTTGCACAAGACTGCTTAAGGGATGGGAGCACAGTTAGAAATCTGAACAAGAAGGATGTTACACACCTGAAAAATACAATCCCATGGCTTTCTACAGTACTGGTCAGTACCTCCTTTTGTTCACTAGGTAAGTCACCTGTCCTACAGAATTCATTTTAATGCTATGCAATCTTTGTGCAGCTTGTCACACAGTTCCCTTAAGTAGCTAACAACACCAAAGTAGCTAACAATACCAATTCTACCCAGGTTTGGTTGGCCCAGATTTCCATCAGAAGTATTACAGAATATTGTTTTATCAAATCCTTCTTGCACATGCAAAAAGTCTACTGTATTTTCAAGATGCCTATATAAAAAAACTTCCAAGAAAAAAGTCTTAATCAAGACACCTGAAAAATAAAAATAAAGCTCATTTTAGCAGTCTGTAGACTGGAATTCTCAGGCTGCCAGGCACAAATACTTTTAAATTTGTTCCCCCATATCTTATCAGCATTGTACTGTATTATTCTACCGCAAACACTGATTTCTGTCTTTGCCTCAGGGACCACTTAGTTTAAACATGAAGTAAAGCAAGCCCTCTCTTCTTTCTTCCCAACAGAGTTTCTTAGGAAATCATAACAGTGTAAAAACTTTCAAATGTGATAGACACTACTAAGCAAACTTGCTTTTTAAAAATTACTTTTCTTTTTTCAAGGTTTCACTAAGCCACTTAATTACCCTTCCTCTTGTTCAGCAAAGCACCTGCACTGGAGCCTCTGGCCAAAGCTTGCTAGTGGAGAAAGCAAAGTGAATCCTGCAAAGTAAGTTTGTGAAGGTACCATGTGTAAAATAAATTTTTTACACACACCAAATACTAACAGCATAAATTTAATATAAATGTTAATTCAAGTACAGAAGTCAAACACATGATTTCAACATTAAAAATTACAACACTTAAAACAACTAAGTAGCTAATATCAAATGCAAATAAAATTAAACTGCTCTAACTGCACCTAAATTAACACCAAAAAAAGACTATTTAACATGCTGATGAAACATGTTTAACTAAAATATGTAATGGACCACAATAGTTGACTGCTTTTAAGAAAAATTATTCAACTCTACATCTTTCCATTGCATCGTTTTCTGTCTACATAATACTCCTTTTTGACAAACATTTTTCAGACAAAACAGCTTACAACCAATACTTGCATAGGTCAGGCCCTTATACTCTTAACATATGCCACTTGGCCTATTCCTTGACCAGGAACTGAAACTATATACCAAATTCAAATAGAAGGATGATCTACTGTATAAGTTTCAGATTTTAAAAACAAAAAAAAGGCCTTTATTTTTTGTCATTCAATAAATAAAGCACTTTACTGAGAAATGCTACATAGTCACAATAAAAATAAAGATGGCTCACTCAAAATGAATTACGTATACCCGATTTAAAAACTTGAAAACTATTTTCAGTTTAATGCTAAATGATGTTTTTTAAGAAGAACATGGCCTGATTAGAAAGTGAGCAAGCTGCTGTTCAACATGGCTACCACAGGCAAGAAGGAGTGCTGGTTACAAGGGATAGTCTGGATAAGAGTAAGGCCTCTGCGAACGTAGAAGCACACACATGTCCCAGCAGAGAGGTGCTAACAATAGGAAATGCACCTTAGTGAGCTGTACATAAAAGTACATGTAATTTGTATGTGTCAAGATCTTTTTTTTGGTCAATTTTTCTCTCAAAGAATTACCTAAGGTATTGAACCTCAATTTTATGACTACAGCAATATATTTCATGTAGCCTGATGGTACGTTGACATAAAGCCCTTCAAAATACCACTCCTCCATTGATGTAATGCTATACCAGAAGCAAAGATTTTATTGAACATGTTATTCCTATAAAATTTTGCATCAAGTTACAGAAACAAATCTGAGTGTGGTATTTAAGTTTCATATTATGTATGTTTACGTACGAAAAGGCAGGGTTGCCAGGGTGGCGTGTTTTTGGTATGGTTTTGGTTTGTTTGTTTGTTTGTTGTTTTTTGGTTTTTTTTAATGTTTGCTTAAGATTTACTACTTGCAACAGAAGTTGTAAAAATTCTGCATGAAACTCAAAATACAAGAGTAGGAATTGTAGCAAATTATTTCAACACTAAAAATCAGCTACTGTTGTATAAACTATTACAGGTAATAAAAATCTTTCAAACAAATTATCTTTTAAAACAAATTTCATCAACCTAACAAAAATAATTTAACATCCAATTTCACTAATCTTTACAGTGAAATGTTTCATACACACATGTGCTTTGAAGAATTATTTATCAATAAACATGTAATATGAAATTCTGGTAATTACGTATCAGTGTGGCGTTTTTCCTTTCGTGGAAAGATCCAAAGCAACAAATTCTGAACTTTTCTTCTTCAGGGCAATTCAAGCCAAATAGGGCGTACAGTTGGCTGCAGAAAAAGTGGGGGAAGGTGGGAAGAAAGAGACTTTTGATTTCAGCAAGCATACTGTATTACCTATTCCAAGATGGACTTAAGTATTAAAGAACTTAAGATGATGGTGTAAAGAAAGCGTTCATGCCAATGCTGCATTCTTCCCTTTCCTCTGCACCCCTAATACTAACTCAAATCATTAAGAAATTACTTAGTCAACAGTTCAAGCAACATCAGAAAGGACCTAGTAAAAAAGAGAAATGAAAAATGAGAACTTCTTAATCTCAGGGTTTTTTTTTTCCTAAAAGCCTTATATTTTTAAAAAAAGCATTTTTCAGTACTGAACATAAGTATTTTCTCAGCCTGTATATATATTTTTAACCAAACTTTACAATAATGACCCCTTTGTTTCACCTCCACCGAACACACAATATTAATGAAGGCAACTTTAATGTGCACATTAGATCACTGTTTCGAGTTGTATTAATTTGTTACATATATCATACGTATCATAGCAGCAGTCTTTCGTATTGCATATTTAACAGTTTAGATGGGGTTGTACTATTAACTAAGTACCAAGTTCTGCCAGATACACCCTGCATAAACGAAACCCAACTTCACTGTGGTCATCAATGGACTAAAAAAGGGCATTAAATTCAGTCCTGTTTTGAAGTGACTGACTCTACTGAAATCAGCCAAGTTATTTCATGAATAAACATAGTCCAACATTGTTGTATCTTTCTTATTTATTTTTCTCCAAGTTCTTCTACACAGGCCCAGATTTACAATTTATGTTCCCTGTCCATAAGCAGCAGCAACAGAAAAATAACTGAATCTTCAGGACAAATCCTGGGTGACTCAGATTAGAAGCTTCGAGCAGTAAAGTTAACACCAAGCATGGATTTAATGCTATTTTCAAACTGCCTTATAAGCTTTTAAAAACCAATCTCACAACACTCAGAGAAGATGGTAATCCCCATTTTAAAAAATGAAAGAGGCCTCAGAAGTGACAGACACCCACACTTAAATTCATCCACAATAGCATATTCAAAAAAAGACATCTACCCTTGTAGCATAAAATGCAGAAAGTTAAAAATAACACTTTTTGCAAATCAGAGGAAACATTAGTATCCTTCTTTTCCATGAAACTGACTACCCAAAGAAATAGTCCAAGTCACCAGAGTCGTAACAACTCCACTTCCGAACATAAATTTAAACCCAAGCTGGAAATGCAGTAATTCAGAAATGACTGAAAAATGACTCAGAATCATTTTAGGAGTAAAAACTATAACCTTCCTTTGTGTTGCACAATCCACATGAACATCACACCAGGTGATGATCCGTCAACAGGTTCTACAACAGTAGAGCTATGGTCTCTTTTGGAAAAAAAGAAAACACTGGACAGAGTATTTCTACAAGCCTTCTCAGAGGTGTGTGTGGGGACACAACCTTGAGACCAACTTCTCTAACAAACAGCCCAAACAGTACTGCTAAGACAATGTCTTTGAGGGGGCAAAAACCTGCACCAAACACAATCCTGGGAGGTTCACTCATCTCTACTATCCCACTATGCTGCATTCAGGGACAGCAAAGTTATATATACTTGCTCAGGGGCTGTGATAAAAACCATTATGTATAGGTCATCATTTAAGACTTCTAAATTCATACTGTTAAGGAACATCTTATACTACATTCTGAGCCTTTCTAAAAATCACTAAAAAAAACCCCCACCAATCACCACTTATAACCTATATTTGCTAAACAAAGCCAGCAATTTCTGTATTTTTTTAAACATCTTACTTTTTGTACCAGGCTGTTGCTTCTTCCAACAGCAATATAGTTAATTTTGATAAAGCAAACAAAGGCAGTGTTGAAGTAAAGAAAATCCCCACAACAAAACAGTTAAATGAAAACATTTCACTTGAACTGTGACACCTTTAAGTTTAATGTCCAAATCTAGGACAGCAGTCTACCTATACGTTTGTTCTGAGACCCAGATGCTGAGTACAGACTCTTGAACTAGTTTATACGAGTTTTATCCTTGACTTGTAAATTGCTACTGCATGCAGTATTTAAGAAGCTTAAACAGGTGAATTCATAGTAGTAAGATATAATGCTTGCTCCACCTGTTTCAGCACAGTTTACCACACGCATTCTATATGGTGTACTGGAATTAAACTGTTATTTATGTGCTATAGTTAGTTATTAAAATGCTTTTCCTTGATTTAAATTTATCAGTATATTTTTCTTTTAAATACTTTTTTAAATACTTTAAAATACTCTCTTCTACCTAAAAATTAATTTCTACAATTGTGTCTCAGTGAGACATGGAATAGCATGTGTGAGTGAACAAAGAATACCCTATTGTGGAATACATGTCTAAAACCTGGCAGATCCCCAAAACTGAGGAAACCTTACCGAAACTTCTTCCCCATCACCCTTAAGTCAGACTCAGTAGAGAGAGAACTCCCCAGGACTCAGCCTTTGCTACAGAGGGTGTTATCTTCGGGACTTGAAAGAGGTTCTGACACCTAGTATTTCCTTAAACCAGTGGAATTCCACCAGCAGTGAATGAAAACAACCGCCACCACCCCCACCGCCAAATCATTCTCAGAAGAATGTCCTGCCTTTCCAGGGTTCAGATGTTTACTCTTACTAAAGAAAGGGAGGTGGAATTTTTCCTACAGAGAAATTCAGAGCACATCTATGCAACTTCAAATTCTCTTCTGCCTACACTTTGAAGTCATCTGGATGAGCCAGCTTGATTCCATAAGCTACAAAACTACACTACTGATGCAAAGGACATGAATGATACATAACATCTCCTGTTTTGGGATTGACTCTGCACTAACACTGCTTCTGGACGAGAGGTGGAATATAGAGTCTGTATTAATTAGCACAACTATACAGTCTCCAAATTGGAGCTGCCTCACATCTAGTCAGCCTCCAGGACAGGCAAGAGTAGGAAGTCTTACATGTTTTTCTAATTGGATACCACATTTAACAGCCAAGCACCATTTTGCAAACAACACTGAGGTGTTGTGTAGCTTCTAAAAACACAGACTTATTTGTGTTGAAATGAGATTCAAACTCATGGAAAAGGTATTAATTTCTTCTACAGGGCATTCAGGTTTTCTCCTATGCTGTTCTCCCCTACCCCCCAAACATTCACCTTCTTTAACATGTAGCTCTGCTCCCCTTCCCACAAATGGACATCCAGATGTAATTTCCATATATTTAAACAAGCCTGAGTTTTTTCACTTCCTTGATCTGTTCATGATTTACCTACTAACATTAAAACATAGCTTATTCATCTTTCAGTGAAACCATAGCTTTCTGTATTTCCTCCAAGCGTCGTTTTCAAAATACTCAGGTGACACCAAGTGGTTAATTGTTGTACTGCTGTCTGTTTAGGACTACTGTATGCAGTGTGAAAGTAAATACAGAAATACATATCACCAAAAAAAAGCCAGAGTGCTTTGAGATTATTAATCATAACAGTCCAATTTTAAAATTCTATCAAAGCAGCCCTTTCTCATTCACTTCCTTATATGCTGCTTATATGCTTTAAAAAGAAAAAAAACTTGTACCATCATCAAAAATTAAGTGGGAAGTTCCTGTAAGAGAAGTTACTTACCAGAAGAAATTATTCCCTATGTCATCCTTGTACACTCATGCTTATACTAAGTTGCTTCCAAGAAGAAACACACTCAGACTTTTCTCAAAATCACTGCTACTTGTAAAAAAAAAAAAAACAGAACAAAAAAAATAACTACCCACAACACATGCATTCATGCAGCACCATTCAACATGCCAAGCCATACAACACACACTTCAGTGAGAAGGAAGGATCCTCTGCCACATCTAGCAACTCTTCTTTAGCTTCAGATGTTTCTTTCAACATAGTGTATATCTTAAGTTGGAACAAAATCAACTTCCGTAGATTAGATAGGGAAAAGAAATTCTATTTCTAGACTCCTTAGGGCTATGTTTCAGTATCACGACAATGCCAACATCAAAAAGAGGGTTTTTATCAAACATGAAAGAGGTGTATCTTTCAAAAGTCAGCCATGTATGTTTGCTTTGAAATAGGGCTCTGCATGCTCTGTGCAGAGCCAAATCCTCAGAAACAATGCACGGAGGCCATCAAAACAAAAAAGTTTTATAGTTCAAAGATAACACGTCAGCATTACCAGTACTTGGCCATTAGGTGGACAGCTTTTAAAAACCAAACCTGGAATTTGGGAATTCTGCTAAGTAAGAATTCACACTAATCGTGATCATATGACACACTGAAGTGCTAAAAGCTTTAAAATACTGTTAATTTAAATTCACCTTAAAATGTTTTCCCTATAGCACTTGTAACTATAATTGCAGAGATAAAAATCTCAACACATACTTTCTTCATTTTTTTAAACTTGTTTGCATTCTGGATTTGACCACAGCTATGAATAATCATTCTTAGTCTAATTTTTTTTAATTGTTCTGGTGATACTTTCCCTAAGAAGTATAGGATAGAAAATATTATCTTTAGGATAATGCTATCTGTAAGCCACATAATGGGCAGGTATGCATGGTCAAGCATAGAACCTGAAGCTGTCTTCATTCTTCTTTAAAGAAGAGCCTTACACCACTATTTTGAGTTTAGCATCCTTTTTATCTTTTGTGTTCAGGATAACACGGGGTATAAAGGTATGGCCCTAATTTTCATAGCTAGAAAAAAAAGTGGAAACAGACACTTAACCAGTAAAATGCCCCCCACAGTGTGTACAAAACCAGGCACAGATACTTAGCTGTTTTATTATTAAAAATAAATAATTCTGATCACTGTGACCATCTGAAAGTATCAAGAGGTGACCTACTAATGCAAACCAAACATCACTGCTGAAGGCTTTGCATTTTGGAGATTCTTCTTCCTCTAAGGCCTTCTGGGCATGCAGAAACAAAACCAAAGATAAGCAAGATTCTAAGCAAGAAGAAAAACCTTGTTTACATTTCAGTTATGCATTGCAAAAAAAGGCATCACAGTCAAGCCTGAAATAAGTCTGCTACAAACTGCATCAAAAAGAAAAATCTCACCACAGCCTAAGTACCAAGAGACTTTCAGAACAAGTGCTAAGTAGCAGTGCTAGGAAGAGAAGGATGGCAACACTATTTTACCAGTTTGCTATCAGCAGTAGCTTTTCCAATCCACCAAAATTAGAACAGGTGAGGAAAAAAAGAAGAAAAAAAAAAAAAAAGAAACGGAAAAAAAAAAACCAAACAAAAGAGGGGAATAGAAGGGAACAGAAAAGTCTTTCTTAAAGCGTTTCTCAGGAACAGAAGAAGTCATCACTAACACAGGACTCCACTTAACCTTTCAGTTACTATTTCTGCTTCCATTTCCCTGAAAATTTAGTTTCACTAGGCCAAAATTATTAAGTAAAAGCATTTTAATAAACACTTCTTTATCTGTTCTCGTTTCTCTTCCTTCCATTCCTAAAGCAAAATCAAGCTTTAAATTTTGTACAAGCAGTCCTGGGCCCTGTATGCATGCATAGCTAATCAGAAAATGATTATTTACAGTATTGTACAATCTCATTGTGCTTCTGTCCAGAGCTGCACTATACAGGATCACCAAGTCTGATGCCTCAGACACTGCCTAGCCCACACACAGTAGGCACTATCCACAGAGAATGCCACTCCTTTCAAACCTGGGAGTCCATGGCTTAAGAAGGCCAGTATTTTAAACTAGAATGTGAAAAAACACAGCAGTGTATTAATAAACTGAAATAATAGTAATTGAAATACAACACTGTTTGAACTCCCTAGATGCTGTAAGAAACTTGGAAAGAACTTGCCTAACACCACTCCAAAAAACAAAACACTCCCAAACAACGCTGGCATTGCTCCAATTCTGAATTAAAACAAACAAACAAACAAAGAAAAACACCCCAAAAACAAACAAACAAAAAAAAACACAAAAAAAAAAAAAGAAAAAAGAAAAAAAGAGAAAACCACCAAAAACACAACAACAAAAAAAACGTACAATCCCGAAAAAAACTGACTTTCTACACACAATTAGGTAAGAAACTATTCTGTATTATCTGAACAAGCCTATCACCTCCAACATAATTCTTCACAGAAAGAAATTCTACACAGAATGAAAAAAAGAAAAAAAAAAAAACAACAAACCTCTGGCTCTAGGATTCATTAGAAACATTTTTTTGTAATGACAAAAAAATATTTACATTGTTCTACGAAAGACTAGCAAGAATTCATTTCAGGATACAGCACCTATTGATCTAGTCAATGTTGAAAGAAACCATGCAACAAATACACAAGAACGTTACTCAGCAGATCAGCGAAATTACGTGATGGTTCATAATACTTGCAAAATTATAAAGATCAGTCCTATCTCATCTTCAAATATACCAGGATGTAAAGGCCAGAAAGACAAAAAGAGCTAACTAAGCAGAAGAGAAACTCTTCAAAAGAACAAGTGGAATACATTATACAAAGCTTTGCCTGGACGTAGGAGTAGTTTTCAAACCATTGTGATACGGCTCTGTAACAGCCTTCAAATCTCAGTACCAAAGAACCAAAATTCTGATTTCTTTGAGGATGAAATTTGATCAGATGATGACTACAATTACTAATGAAACAACCCGGCACTAGAAATCAGTTCTGTGTTCTGAATGCTGTGTGCTGAATGTTCTGAAAAATGCTGGGCAGGATGGCTAAAGTGTTACGTTTTGTATTATTTATGTATTTCACTTTACAGAGCAACAGAGATAACACTGTCAGAACTGCAGTGATCTGTCGTCTTAGTTATGAAAAGAATAGATTTTACCATAGCTTTTTATAATACAAAAACTTCCCTTTTCTAGTAGTTGCATTCTAATTTTAAGAAACGGAATATATATCAGTGAAGATGCTACACTTAGAAAGTAATTAAGAATAACTGTATCCCTATTTTCTCCCATTTTCTGGTTAAAAAAAAAAAGAACGAACGAACACTAAATGACAGTACTCTTTACCCAAAGATAATACATTAGAGCCATGTAATGATACTCTGCTATAGCCTTAAGAATGTCTATAAAGAGGAATCAAAAAAGCTTCCCAAAACTATTTATTCATCTGAATATGGATCTACCACTTCTGTTTTCCCTATTGATAATAAATCAAGAACACAGACAGCCTTTCAAGTAAATTTTCAGCACCATAATCATCACACAGATAACCTTATAACTAAGTCACTTAACATGTCATCTAGTTCTTCCTTATAAATCATTATGGTAGATAAATGAAAGCAAAAACGGCCCTAGCATTGCACTGAATAGATGTTTACGGAGTGTTTCTTCAGTGCTCTCACCTGATGGTCCACACTCAGCTGACTATACAAGAAACAATTCTTCTGTGGATTCACCTACACTTTATATAAAGATAACCATATAAGCCGAGATATATACACAAAGAACAATTTTCAAGTTAACTTTTCTAGCTTCAGTTCTTAAGAACTAATTGAAAGCGTTTATGCTTACCTAGATGTAGAAGTGTGAACTGTGCTGCCAATTCCTTTGCACCTTCGACTGTTGTACAGAGTTTGTCTGGCATGAAATAACTCTGGGAACCATCTGCAATACTAAGAATAAACACCTTGTACACCAGGAGTATTTTCCCATCCTGACTTGTGGTTGAATACAAGTAGTATTCTGGTGGTGCCCAGTTATTTTTATTGCAAAAATAATCCAGATGCATTGCTGCAGAACTGAAGTGACTGGATTTTAAAGAATACATGCTAATTGGAGTTAGCTTTATTCCTGGAAAAAATGGGTATGTACATCTTTCAACTTCAGGAGGGCCTGGACTGTGCTGACCATTAAGACGAACTGAAAGACTTGCTGGTTTCCCTAAGGATTTTTGATGACCATCTTCTCTGTTAGGAAACCCTAAGAGATTTTCAGAACCGGGACTTATCTGACCATTAAAATGTTGCTTCCAAGTACCTTCTTTGTTAACTGGCTTTGCCAGTGTTACCTCAATACTAGCTCCATCAATGCACTTTCCATTCATTACAGACATAGCAGCAACTGCATCTTCTCGGTGGAAAAAATGAACAAAAGCATAGTCTCTCAGCTTCTTTACACGTTCAACTACTCCTGGCTTGAACTTGTTGAATTCAGCTTTAATTGTGTCCTCTGTAGTAGATATCATTAAATTTCTTACATATAATACTTTAACTCTCTGCATTGTTTCTTCATCAACTTCTTTCTCTGGGTCTGCCCAGTCTACTTGAATAGTATGACCCCAGAGTTGGAAAGTTCCTACAGTAAAGAAGCATTACACCAGTAAGAAATGCAAAAGAAAACAAAATCATTCTTATCAACTACCTCTAGAAAAAGCAAATATGATGCATGCCACTTGAAACAGTGTTTTTTGTTGCCTGCATCTACTTAAGCAAAATAGATAAAAAATATTACTATTTGAAATTATTAAAGAAAGTAAGACTGCAAAAATTCAAAATGTTCTATCTGTACCTTTTGGGTTCCTTAAGCACCATAAGCTGCTAAAACACAGACTTCGTGATTTTGTGTCATGCATACACACGTGTATATAAAGCAACCATAAGCAACATACTATTTTACTAGTTAGTGAACACAGCATCTTCAATAATACTACCACCTTAAAAAGTAAGGTCAACACCAGGAAAAAGTCATCTAAATGTATATGCACTAGCACAAGCCTTACTCTATGTTGCAGCACACACTGAAACCATAAACTAAAAAAAAAAAAAACCCACCTTGTTACTCACTTCAAGTCAACATTTTGAGTATCATACAACTAGTTTATTTTACATTCAGTGATCTGGCTGTATTTTTCCCATTACTTTGCAAGGCCTATGTAAGTCTTAGGTAACATTCCTTCCTAATGCTCTGTCAGTGATTAACACAATACTTGCCTAGATCTTAGCCTTAATAAATACAGGGAGTTTTGCCATTCATTTCAGCAAGGCCAATGCTGTATTATCTGTTTTAATGACTTTGCTTCTCCAACTATATTGTTTCATTTCCTCCCAATTTAATTTCTCTTCCTTTCTCTTCCAGGATTTCCCTTTTTAACTGTACCTTTACCTATTCCCTCCTCTTTCACTACATTTAATCCCTTCTACTTTCCCTCCCTCAAAAGGTATAAAAAAAGGTGCAAAGAAGACGTCGTCTTCCACTTGTTAAACTCTTAAAATTATTTTCTAGTAAAAGATTAAAGACTTACTTTCAAACATTTTTGAAATACGAAACATCAACAACATCACTGATGACACTCAATGAAAATAAGGGACACATTCCAAGCATTCTATTTTTTAAGCTCAGCTTTAAGAGAATTCATGTGCAGAGACTAGTGCATGCAAATGAAAACTGGATGTGTGCCCAAGCAAATACATATCTTGGTGAAAATTACAGTAACTTGTGTTTATAAAACAGATGTCTGCTCTTTCATTCTCAGAACTGCTTAAATTTCAGATTCTTTAAAAAAAAGAAAAGAAAACAAAACAAAACACCAACCAAACAAACAAACAAAACACCAACCAAACAAAAACACACCAACCAAACAAAAAAAAACCCTGATTCATGAACCAAATTTAAAAAATCCTCTTTAGCTGAAAGGCCGTATTGCAGTTTTGTAACTCTCACAATACCTTAAAGAAAGGAAAACAGGGACGATCCACCATCCCCCACAAAACGGAGAGATACTCCCCCAAAACCTCAATTTAATTACGAACAGGTTTACCTGGGATTAGCCGCCTTCTAGCCATCGCAGCTGCTCTGTGAGATTCATATTCTACAAAAGCAAAGCCACGATTTTTAGTTTTGTCAGTGGCATTTGGATAAACAATGACATCCACCACTCCTTCTGTAACTTTTTTCATTTCGTTCAGTATTTCTTCTTTCTTCTTTTCTTTTGGAATTGCTCCAATAAATAGTCTGCAGTTGTCCAAGCTTACACAGACACCAATAAATTTTCCTGGACGAATTTCGTAATTATTAAGAATCTTGATGGCTAGCTGGGCTTCCTCTTTAGTAGTGTACATCACAAAAGCATAGCCTCGATTCTCACCACTGAATTCCATCATCAGTCTGAACTCATAGATCTTCCCAGCTCTCTCGAAAACAGGAACTAATTCATCTTCATACACATCACGAGGAATCTTACCCACAAAAACTTCACATCCACGAGGTGGTGGAGGACCTTCCCAACCTTAAAAGAAATTGTCCAACAGCAATCTTAGTACAAATGCCAGATGGGTACACTTCCCTCCCCCATAATTTGGAGGTGGGAGTTATTTATTTATTTTTAGTTTCAATTTAAAATCGGCATATTCTCATCCATTATTTAATTCTTATTTTTGTTACGCTTAAATATAAATTGTGGGCTTATGGCATTTTTTAATTTCTTTTAATTCTGTCTTCTGTTTCTTTCACTGGAATCTGTGTGACAACCCATTGAACCTAGCATTACTTAAAACACTGATAGGTTTGCTATAAAAGTCTACATTTCAATCATTTTTTGCCCCTTAAAATTATATGTCAGTTATTAATACAACTGATAGGTGATAATTGAGAAAGAACCTAAGCTGTATTTTCTACTCTAACATTTTAAAGTTGCAAATGTTTCTCTGTACTTCTCGCACATATTTTAAGAAATTTTGGTCAGGATCCCCAGTGCAGTATTTTTTTTTTCTTGACATCATTAAAAAGGTCCAAACATTCACACACTCTTTTATATTTCTGCCATATACGCTGAAAGGTATGTTCAACAGATAATGTAAAAATGCATACGTACATTTAAAAATATGGGGTTATGGTCTGGAAATATGGCACTCCATTTTCCCAAAATATGCATTTAAAAAAAAAAGCTTGGTTGGTTTTGTTTAATTTTTTTTTTTTAAACAAATTAGACAAACAAATCAGGCAGAAGTTTCAAAGGCAGACAAACATGTCATAACTAACAGCCTTTTCTGAAGCTTTGACAAGAAAGGTTCTCTGCAGGAGAGAAATCATGGAGTACAAAGCTGGTAGAAAAAAGTAATACAAAATTTGGTAAGTACTAGTATGAAATGACAAAGCATAAGGAGGCAAGGTGAAAAAAAAAATTACTGTTGACAAGTTAAAACAAGAAGATAATTAAATATTTTACTTTGGCATGAAGTTCAGAATAAATTATATTTAGGCGATTTTGTAATTAACTTAAAACTTTTTCTGTCATGTAAGTATCATCAAAGATCATGTAATTTACTCATGAAACAAATTTTTAACAGAATTGGGAAATTTTTGCCTTCTCACAGAATATATTTTCATCTATAAGCTGTACACTAAGAACTACATTGTACACAAGGAACCTAGGAAGGCATCAGAATTGATATGCATTTGGAGCCACGCTGCCATGGCTTATCTAGGAAAAAGTTTGGCTCCGTTTCACACAACATTCAACATCTTTATCATTTTCAGCTTTATAAACATTTATGACCACTTCAGCTGAGGTCTGAAGGACATGGCAAGTAACACAATTTGCAAGCTAGTAGTGCCATCACACAGATCGTGCCAGTCAGTTGCCCATATAAAAAAGCATAAACCAGCAGTACACCATTTAGGAGCTCCAAAGACAAAAGCAACCGCACGCCTTAATCAGGAAAAAAGGGAGGAGGCTATGCTTGGTTGTGTAAGTCAGTCATGAAATTAAATAACAATGTTCATTTATTAACTAGACAAACTTTTACCATCATCCTCAGCCTGGTAACTGATTGTTAAACAGTGATTCTCAGTAAGTAAAGCCATTTACCATTCAAAAAGCCCACCTTCTGATTTTAAAGCTTCATACTAACTCAGCATTACAGCACATTACTGCCAACTGGGAGTAAGTTATGATTCCTGACTTAAAGAAAACCTGGTCTGTGGCATATTTGCCAATGAGCAACACGTACTGAACAGAGAAAACATGGCAACAGTACACCAAAAGAACCATTCCTCAAATAGTTACCAACTGACCAGAGACTTTCCTTGACTGGGTACTTGATTCATCACTGGACAATAGATTATGGACTATTTTTTTGCAGCAGTTCAAGTAATCAAACTGCAATCAACATTATAGTTCTAATCCTCCCACTGTTAGTGAGATCCATGCCATCTCAAATTTTCTTCCACGTAATTCAAAAAAATGACTTACATACCTAATGACATTATTATGTCTGCAGCAATCTTAAGCAGAGGACCCAACCAAAGCAATGAAAATTTGCTTTCTTAACCTTTTTGTTGCGTAAGTTGAACAAGAACTGCGCTGTTGCCAGCTGGGGGGGGGATCATTTTTGGGGGTAATTTTGAGCCAGATCAGCTGCTTGCTCTGGATAATGTGCCAGTCAGATAAACAAAACGGTAAGAGGAAAACAGAGCTGACAGGGAGACTGTCTCCTCCGGCTACAACACAAGCTTATAGAAACCATATCTTCAGCAAAATTCACAGCGAAACTCTTCATTTACAAACAGTAATTGTAATTTATTACAAGCCATCTCAAACATTCAAGTCTCATCTGGCCTAGAAAACCATTTATAGTAACTTATGGTAATTTCTAGCCTAAGCAAGTATGAAAATACATGAAGATTTAACAGAGAGGTATATAATTAATGTCAATGAACTGATTTATGGACGATATACCTCGTCAAACACATCTAGTTTCAGAAAAGATTAACAAATTTCATTAATAAAAGTAACTTTGCCAAACAAATACACTTAATACTGCCTAATGTTCTAATTAAAAATCATAATTGTAACGTAAAAAACGTATTAAGTAATTTAAGAACAGGCTGAGCCCTCAGAAAGTAGTCAGTGATGCCTCCAGTTCTTTTTTCAGAGCCATTTTCAAAATAATTTCACAGGGCTATACTTGCCTATTTTATATAGGCTAGTAAAAGTACGTACATAATTTTAGACAGGAAAAACTGTCGAAGAGAAATAATTTTGACACAGCTGTATCTTAAATTACATATAGCAATGAGCAATACAGTTCGTGCTTATGAGCATGACTTATAAAGATATGGGATCATGGGCCACAAGTAAGAATGAACTGAAACAGTAGCACAAAAATTTTCCTTCTTTCTGATCGTGTAAGTGCATAACCTGACTCAAAAAGAAGAGTTACTGTACTCCATGTGATACAACCAGGACTAATGGCGAAATTCTTGTACACTGCTGATACCAACGATGACACTGGAAAAATTATTCAAAGTAAAAGAAATGCTTCATAAAGATTTAAGGCATTTAATTCATTTCATCAGAGCAACAGGAAATGTTAAGATAAAGGTAACTGACACAGCGTTATTACAAAGAATTACAGGTACTAGGTATTTCATCAAGAAAATTCGAAAAAACTATTTCAGACTAGAAATAAAGTCCAAATGCAGCAGGAAAGATGCTAACCATCTTAACTAGCAAAGTGTAGCAGTAGACAATTCCACCTTTTAAAGTTCTCAAAATCAAACCCAGATACTTTTCTGAAAATGTCTCTTAGCCAAAGTCATCAGGCTCAACACAATAACAACTGAGCAGAAAGTAAATGTGTAAGATACACAGAAGTTCAAACTAAATGATCTAGAAGCCACTTATTTTCTTAACAGATTCTTCACATAATAGAGGAATTCTTCTTGAATAGGGGAATAATGACAAAAAAGATAATTAGGAAAAAAATTTATGTATCTACTGAAATATTATTCCTCCTCCTCTGTTCAAGTGTCTTCACTCAAAACAGTAATAAATTCAATCATTTGGGTTTTATCCTTTTATTTCACAAACTGTCAGCCTTTGCAGCACGAGATAAACCCATTAGTTTCCAGCACTCGTACAAGCATGCATTGAAGTTGAATTACCTCACAACATCTTCAAACAAAAACACCCGTCATCAGTCCTACTTAAAACTCAGTGTCATTTAAACTTATTTTGGATGGCAGATTTAAAGTGCTGAACAAAGGCTTTTCCTTGCACTACCTGTGAGTGTTACTTGTTTTCTGTAAACTAAATCCGCAGCAGCAGTTTCAGCAAAAGTATTTTATCAGGGGATGGGGCTATTTCAGGAGCTTTATTATTGCCAAGTTACTTAATCACATTATCAGATATGTTTTTGAAATGGCATTTAATACACAAGAAAAAAATTAAGTCTTCTAATGCGGTAACATCCTGAAAAGTGTTTACTAAATCCAATAGCCACTGTTTCCAAATTGCAATGTACATATTCCATATACTGCAGGACTTAATTTTACTTTTTTTTTGTCACTGACTTTAGTGGAAACATAATTGGGCATATAGAAAAACATTTTGGTGACAAAGTTTGTTTTCACTGCATCAGTTAACTTTCCAGTTCAAGTGCATAAGTCTCCCGTTTGCACCGCGACAATAAAAACCCAAACCACCATAAATTAACCACGATGATGATTATAGTTTTTTGTAGCATCCATACAATTTCCATTATTTTCTGGGACTTTTATCAACTGTTATTATCTGTTTACACATGGATACATACTTGACAATTTCTGTTTTCCAGTGTATTAAGTGAAGAAACAATAATACATGAATAATAAACTCTGACTGTTGTACTTCACTGTTAAAAATACATCCAAAGAATGATAAAAGCTCCAGAAGCTCAGCATTTATCAATTTTTCTTCTCAGAATGAAGGGGGGGGGCGGGGACGAGGTTATGTTAGATACGGAAACCAGATCAGTCAACTTTGAAAACAAAATGAGTTAGATTATCTTCACTGGTGCTATCTCAGAGAACAGAGGTTTGTTAAAAAAAAAAATACATGCTTTGGCCAATGCAAGTGGTAAGACAAGAAATAAAGTAGGTTATGCCTGCTGTCACCAACTTGTTTGTCCCTTCTGTGCCACTAAACGTTTTCAAGCGTGTTCTCAGTCATGTGGAACACACTCAGTACTTTCAAGTCCACATTTGTTTTGCTGTCAACTTTAGCTGCTTTTAAAGCTATGACTTCTTGATCCACCCAGAGCCAATGTTCAACATAGTCTAGCACAAGAAATCTTAAACTCCTGGAAACTGTAAAGCATATCAGGACCCTGTATGTGTTGTGCTTCTTACACTCTCTCCCTAAGCATCTACTACTGGTCACTGTCAAGATACAGGACATGGGGCTACACAAATGTTCAGTCTGATTCAGTACAGCTCTCCTTACAGAAAATAAACTCCAACTTCGTAACCTCAAAAGAAATGCTTACCTGGTGGAGGACCACCAAATTTTCTTTGCCCATTTTCTTGAACCATGCTGTATCCAGTCTTCTCCATCAGGGCCAGTAAAGCAGCCTCATTCTGAGTGCCACTCCGGATTTTCCCACATCCATTTGTTGCAGCTTTATTTTCCTCATGCATATCTGCAATAGCTTCAACAGAACATTGCAGATATTTAAATTCAGATAATTCTAAATTGTTATATGTATACAGAAGCTACCAAAGCACAGAAGAACAACCTATGCTATACTTGCCTACTTACTATGACTTTATTTAGCATAAGGCTTCAATCCTACATCCAACTACTATCATCTATGTATTTGCTTTCAAAACATCGTTCTGTAGCTGTGATAATCTTGAACTTTAAACAGCAACTATATATTCTATATGCATTTCATAACTGGTATCACAACTATTTTCCAAGTATGCTGCCCTTCAAGTATAATAATGAGTTCTTTCATAAATCATGTTATCACAGTTGAGTAGAGACCTGTATGCTACTCAGTGACAAATTCCACTTTATTACTACACTTTACAGAAATACCAATGATTTAAAAACTGTATTTTATTACAAAAATACTTAAAAATACATTAAGTCCATGCCTAATTAATATAAAGAATTCAAAGAATTCAGGAACAAAAGTAATTTAATTAAAACCAATATATAATAAAACTAGGCAGAACTGTCTGGCAAAAGTAAGGGGTTGAAATAATCCCACCTCTGGCATCCTTATTTTCATGCCGTTATCCATTTTCACAATTTCCAAAACTAAAAACCTTTATCAATACAGTTGTTGCTGCTCTATTCACTATTTCCCTGGCATGCCACAATCTTGTACAACAGCTTTAGGTTGCTGTCACCTAGGTGATGGGAAACAATCACACCACGGAGCCCATTTGGTAATTACCAACTTTACTAGTAAAGCCTCTAAAAAAAATTAACTTTCAAGTCAGTTTTTTTTTTCCACTGCCTTTTTCCTTCCCCAATGTATATCTTCTTTTCCCAAGATTTTCTGCCTTAAGGTCTGCAATACTTAGACAAGCAATCTTCAACACTTCAACCCTTTGCCCAAATGGTATGTCCAAGTGCTATGCCACTCATTCTCCAAAAGAAATGCTGCCCAAAAAATCACCACCAGAAAAATAAGCTACAACTCCTGTTTCTTCTTTAACGTCCCTTTTATTTTCAGCCTGCTTTGTCTTCGGGATCAGGCTCCAATAAATAATGTCCTGAGACCTCAGCAGTTTATTTTTTCCAAGAAGAACAGTTAAAAACAGCTTCAATTCCACACAGATGTTTCTTGTCAACTATTATTTGCTGAACAATGAGGCTTCCTAGTTAAGGCCTCAATTAATAAAGCATCTGGAAAGCAGAGGATAACGGAAACGAAATCAAGGACAGTAAAGAGTGCATAAGCATTCACGTGTCTGTCTCTTCATTAGACTTCACTACTCAAGGTCCCAAGAAACCAATTATCTCAAGCACTGCCATAAACTCAAACTTGTTGCACTGAACCAAACGGTGCCGAAAGAGGAGTTCAAAAACAGTTACAATCGCATCCTTTTTCTACAGTCTGAAGCCACCTTCTCCTCTTCAGCTTGTCACTTCTCGTGCTTTTGTACAAACTAAACTATTACTTTTAGCTTGATTATCCAAACGAGCACCGTTATCTGCACAGATTATTTATTTTACCTGACAGCTGGCTGTGTAATTCCCTACCACTAGCAGAAACAAGAATTAGTAAAAATAAAGCCATACACAGTAGTTAATGTAGCAAATGTTATCCCACCCATCTTTATATATAAAAGTTTTCAGATGATTGCTGGTCACACTAAGCAAGCTTTTGCCTCCATGCTCAAAAACATTAACCATCCCCATGGTTGCTAGTCCTTTTATTCTTCACTTACGTATTCCACTGAAACTACCCCAGTATCTCAAATTAAAATGATTTTGCACAAATTGAAGTTTTTCAAAAGATTATGCACTACATTTATGGAGCGATTAAGCCCCTTCCACTGCCACATTTATGCACGTTAAGCAATGATATTACTGTCCAGAGGTGGGCTTTTTTTCCTCCCAACAGCTTAGTCATTTCAAATGTGCTTTGAATCAAAGTAATAATGAAACTATTCTTCAGTGCATTCTTTTCACAACAGCCTTCGTATGACATTACAACAGACTCTACACATCCCTTAATTAGAATGGTGATAGAATAAACATAACTGCAATTTCTTCCATCCTAGAAAAAGACGGCTCTTGGTGGAGATATATTTTGTCTTTTCCATCAAGCTGATATTCATTTTGGGGGAGGAATCCCTGCAAGCAACCACTCTGGAGAACTTAAGTTTATATGACACCATTGCTGGTCATTAAAAAAAGCCAATCCCCAAACAACTCCTGGCTTCATCAAAATGAGATTCCAGAAAGGAAGCAGGGTAGAACACAAAAAACCGCCCAACAGACAACAGCAGTAACAGCATGATTCTTATCTGCTAGAAGCGGTGTCCCATCTCCTTTCAGCAAGTGAATTACATCTACTGCGTTTCACAGCCTACAAGCTGCAAGGAGATTCGGTAATCGGGAAATCTCTCGGCAGTTTCAGGCCTAACAAGGTATCGAAACAGACAACAACAAAGTTGGGGAAAGGGAGAGATAAATTATTTTTCTCTTTGTCTCAGTGAGTTTAAACATCCAGACAAGAAGAACGTAAGAGCAGCAAGGGGACACCAGATTAAAATCGTGGGAGTTAGTGAGTGTGCCCACAGCGCTCCCAGAGAGGTAAAGAGGCACTGAGGAGTTAGGACAAGAGACTAGTCGACGAAGCAAGCGGACATGGAACAGGCTCCAGGACGAAAACGCCACCTGAAGAAGCAAGACGGACACGTGGGACAGGGAAAGAAAAGAGAGAAAAACACGATCCCGGAAATACCCTGCGCTACTCTCGCCGACTCGCAGGTTGAG
>NW_009201697.1:0-20157 GCF_000690835.1 Fulmarus glacialis | reverse complement strand
CGGGGTTTGGTGCCGGTGGGAGCTTCAGGCTGTCGCGGTTTTATTTTTCTGGGTTTCCGTGGGCTGAGGGTGTGTGGCGTGAGACCGGGGGAGGGACCTCGGCAGGGCAGAGGAGAAGCCGCCTGGGTGGGCGGCCGAGCCCTGCCTCCTGTGAGGGGCGGTGTGTGCGGCAGGGGCAGGCTTCTGCTCAGCCTTCGTTTCAACACTGATAAAGCCCTGCACGGGCGGATTTTGGGTATGTCTGAACACCCTGTGAATTACAGGGCCTGAATTCTTTGAAGTCGGACAGCTGGAAGTTGAGTGGTTAACTTAACAACATGTGAATGGCTTGTTTCTGGCGGGTTTGGGGGTTGTTTTTGTACAGCCAAGGAAACAAATGAAGTTGGGGTTTCTTTGTTTGTGTGGTGGTTTGGGGGTTTTTTTGTTGTTGTGTTTTTTTTTTTTAATTATTTTTATCCCAGTCACTGTGCCTATCACCTTTTGTTCCTAAAGCTCTCACAGGATGTGCTAGGAACTGCCTTGCAATCCCCGACCCTTTGAGTTTATCACTTAAAACCTTTTGAAGTTGTAGGCCAGTTGCAGGAGGAGAGCACACTGTTGATTGTTTCTTGTCTTGTGGGGCTGTATGTTTAACTGTACGTGTCCTAGGATATCGTTCTAGTAAAAGAAGGTAGAGGCAAAGTCATGTAGCCCTATGCTACAGCGAGGGAGTGTGCATCTTAGCTGCATGGGTTCTCTTGGTACAGGAAGACTAATGAGGCAGCCTAGTTGTGCCTGCCCCAAGCAAAGCCATGGTAGGAGCTGTGGGGAATTTTTCAGTGTCTTAAGTCTGAATTTTCTTGCAGGTCATCAGCTGCAAATTGTGAGCCTGACGAGGTGAGACAGGCAGGATGGGGAGGAAGAGCAACCCAGTTCAGCAAAGGTCGCGTAGCAGGTGAGTAGTGATTAGGACATTGTGTCTTGCCACTGTGAATACATCACGTGTTCATCAGATAAAAGAGGTGGCTTTTCACCTTTCTAGCTCTTGTGATCTCTCAAAATGTGTTTATTAAGATTCGTAATGATATTATTGTCTTGTTTTTTTTAAAATCAGTCCATAATGATTCCCAGAATTACTCAATATCAATGTACTTTAGGAAGATTATTGGCTTTTCTAAATTTATGCTGATTGCCCACTGAAGTCACTTAGTAGTACAGAGAAGTGGTTACTTAGATTGCCCTTGTTTCTTGGAAGGGTAGTGGCCAAAAGAGCTGCAAGATTAAGTGGCTTATTAATTAGTTGGAAGTAGGGCTTAAATTCAGAATTAGGAGAATTTAAGAGCCTCACAATAAGGAGGAAGTTTAACTATCTAAGGAGTGTAGTTATGAAACAGATCTTAAAACAGAGTAGAAATTTTATACTTTTTTGTAGAACAGACTGTGTGACAGGATAGGAGTGATTTTATTTGGTTTTGGATTGGGAAATATGTTTCAATATGGGATCCTCAAATGGCTCTGAGGAAGGACAAAGACTCCTTTTTTTTTTTTTTTTTTTCCCCCTTTTTATTTATAGTTTATTTTCCAACATTCCAGCAGCCAGGAAGGATTGCCTTCATTTTACCTTCTGCTTCTTTTTTGATCCATGGCGAGGTTTCTAGGGTTCTGTTCATTCCTACACCCTCCAGCCACTGGAGCATTAGGGATTTGTCATGTCCGAAGCCTGGGTGCTGGACAGCTTGTGCTGGTTCTCAGTGGTGTTGGGACATTCTGACCGTTACCCTTCTAAGTTGGATGGGTGTTGAAAAAGCAAAAACCTTTTTTTCTTCTTTTCTTTTTTCTTAAATGTAGTCCTTAACTTCCATATGTATAAGCACTGGGCAGTAATGCTTAGAAGACTGGCTGAGTCTCGGAGATCTTCTTGCAGTGTCACGTGCTCAGGATACTTTGCGTTGTGTCAAGATTCATGGTTCCTAGTGTTTATCTCTTAAAAGTGACTGGGATGAGGATTTAGTTTTGGATGCAGAAGTTGGTTGTTTTTATTGTTTAAAGCCCCTCAGTTGTGGGGAGGCTTTGGCTCCTGTTTTACTGTCATAGTTTAATGTTTGAGTTAAAACTATAGTTGCAGGAGGGTATTCATCAATTAATTGCCTCTTTGGAATAAAGAGGAATCTGACAAGAACAAGGAGGGAGATGAGATCTTCTTGTATGTGAGAATTTGAGATAGACAAAATGTGGGTGGAATTTTTACATTGTTATTAGGAAGATGCAAAGGGTGTAGGAGCCAGTGATGAGGGTTTCTAGTCCTGTTCTAAATTGTGCGGTTAGGCTGATGAAACAGAAAGTACTAGCTCTTTTTTGGGGAGGTTGCTAGTGCTATGTCCATTACGGTTGCTATACCCTACAGGATGCTGTGAGGGACAGGGGTGGTTGTGTTTGTTCCCCGTGCTCGTGGAAGTGTTTGGCTGTGGGTTTGGTCATAGTACTGGCTAAGCCAAATAGTACTGAAGAAGTGAGGTGCTGGGACATAGGAGAGTTACTGTGCCAGTGAATGATCACAGATTTAGAGCTGGAGCATGTGGCTGAGTGAGGAGTGACTTCTGGTCAGTTTTTTGCAAGCTTTCGGAGCTAGTTACGATGATAGCAGGGTGCCATGATTGTGGACGGGTAGTCTGCTAGGAATTTACTGTTGCATGTGACTATTCTCCAGGCCATGGGTGGTTTTACAGTGAAGGCTAGGCATTATTCCATTGTATCTGGGCATGTATGAGTGAGAGAAAGGTGGGTAATTGAAAGAACACCTAAATAGAACATCTCTTTTCAATTTTCCCTGTGGAGAAGGGCAATGGTTAGGGAGAGGGCGCTGTTAGAGAGAAGCAGAAATTGATTCCAGCATTTAAATGGTTTGCTTGTGTTCGCCATTGATAATGACAGAAGTTGGGATTGCGGTTGTTTCTAAACAGGCAACTTCTATGAAAATGCTCTAATTGGGAAAGAAAAAAAAAAAAAAAGAGGAGGATCTATGTAGCTATAAATGTTTGGTTTTGTGCTGGGGCTCCTGCAGTGTATGGTTTTGGTGGGCTGATAGTACAAAGGGAGGATGTGAGCAGGGTAGGGCTAATAGGGGAGTTGGAATATGATCAGCTTTTAAATAGTGATCTAATAAGAAGAGGTCATAGAATCATAGAACGGTTTGGGTTGGAAGGGACCTTAAAGATCATCTCATTCCAACCCTGCTGCCATGGGCAGGGACACCTTCCAGTAGCCCAGGTTGCTCAAAGCCCCATCCAACCCGGTTGGAAGGGCCGTTAAAGATCATCTAGTTCTAACCTCCCAGCCATGGATATCTTCCACTAGATCAGGTTGCTCAAAGCCTCATCCAGCCTGGTCTTGAACACTTCCAGGGAGGGGGCATCCACAACTTCTCTGGGCTACCTGTTCCAGTGCCTTACCACTCTCACAGTACAGAATTTCTTCCTAATATCTGATCTAAATGTACCCTTTTTCAGTGCAAAACCATTATTGCCTCCTTGTCCTATTACTAGGCTCCCTGATAAGAGTCCCTCCCCATCTTTCCTGTAGGCCCCCTTTAAGTACTGGAAGGCTGCTCTAAGGTCTCCCCAGAGCCTTCTCTCCTCTGGGCTAAACAACCAATCACTACAGGACAACGGGGCAAGGGCAGCATGCTAGGAGCGAGCAGGAGAGTTAATTGGGCTTGGTAGATCTGTGGGGATTAGAGTTGTTGGTGTTGTTGGGAGGTCTAAGTTATGTAAATTGTGGAAGCTGTGTGTTCATGGTGAGGCTGCTGTGTGGGCTGGACCTTTGCTGGCTCTGCAGTCTGAGAAGGCAGGTCTGTGTACAGCTATCCGAATGGATGAAGGGGGTTCAGCTTCAAGTGTTAGTCTGAGAGGACAATGAAGTGTGTTCTGTCAGGGTGGAGGTGAAACCAAGTGAGTTTCATGGAAAAATGTAATGCAGTACTGCTGTGGGTGAATGCTCAAATGTAGTAGAACAACTATTCCAAATTTGGTTTTAATTTATGTAGGATTGATAGTAGAGCCTGTGAAAAGGGAGATGTGGTATGTGAATTGTCTCGTAATACTAAAGAGAAGACCTGTGGCTAGGACGTCTTGGCATTGGGCTATAATGTAGAGTGTGTGTGTATATATATCCTTCTGAACACTGTCTGTGTCTCTGTGTCCATAGTTTGTTAAGAAGAGTCTACAAATAGAGGTATATTTATGCAGAGGTACAGAGGGCTGAATCTTTATTGGCTTGGTTATAGTCCTTTCTAGAGGTTTAATTTCTTGTCTTATCAGCTTTATAATGAAATCCATACTGAGTCACACAAGTCACATATTGAAACTGTGCTGATGCTTTCTTATTTAGGTAAAGAGAGGTATTTGAACGGGGTATTTAGATTTCAATCTGACTAGTGTGGCCTCAGCTTAAATAAAGTATTTGACTTGCACTGAAAAAATTGGTGTTGGTTTTAACAGAAACTAGAAGTTTTTTTTTTTAAAACTCTTTTTTAAAGCTGAGGGCTTCACACGTGTTTTGGTGTGTCAAATACACTTTTTATTTCCTATGCTTGGTTAATAAATTTTTTTTTTTTTAGCTGAATAAAAAATATTTGCTTAACTAAGATTTGGTAAGTTGGGCTAGGAACAGTCTCAAAGGGTCTGATTTATACAGACATTTTTCAGGTGTCAGGTGAAGATTATGTTAAGTCACATTTTGAAATTTTAGATGCACTTTGAAGTACCTTCTCAGTATTTGTATGCAGTATGTAATGAAAAGGGTGGCTTGGCAGTCTATGTACACCCCAGGGCTAGCTTATTATTATATTTTACTGCTAAATGTCTTTTGAGACAAGTTTCATAAATTTTTTTGTTGGTTCATTGAGACAGGATGGGACAAACGGGTTACTTCTTCTGTCTCCTGCACCTTGACCTGGTTTATTAGTGGTAATGGAAAAAAAATGCACATCTTTGAGATTACACGCCTGTAGACGTTACTGTAGCTCTTAATTCCCAAATCCTGTGTTCCTACATGTCTTAATTGCTATTCCTTCACACCCATTCTTTTTAAATGATTGGTATTTAAATACTTAAAATTGAGAAATGAAATCACTGCCAAAATGTCAGGCTATTGCAATAAAAAAAGTGAAATAAGCCATCACTCATCAAATAGCAATCTATGCAGTGAGGTACATATTGGAGGAATTAATCACTGATTCAGTTGGTCTTTGAAAGTATTGCCTCAAAATTGTGTATTAAAGCTTGTGATAGACAAGCAGGCATCTCAGACTGTTGTTGCATATGTCATATAAATCTACCAAACTGATTAGACTAGCTGGTTGATATGCCTGATGCTTGCTTTAAGAAGCTGATATTAAATAGAAGTGTACTGTCAGCTAAGAGAATAATGTGGAAGCTGTTCCCTCACCACACGATAGCCACAAGGTCCTTTTGGTTGCCCCCCATTTTCCTCACTCACACAAAAGTGGGAAGTGATGGCTGTTTCTGCATACCTTGTGAACATTTGGAGCAGCCTGAGGATAACCCCGCCTGGAGGACAGCAATGAATATACAGCTGTACCATTTTAATATCAGGTATTAATCTTTAATTCCACATCACAGCAGTCGAGTGAATGGGTAAGGGAAAGAAACCCAAAACAAACGGCAGATATTTACATCTAAAATTCACACCACTTATTTGTTGGTTCTGGAAACATGCTATCACAATATATACAATGAAGTACCTTTAGGACACTTGTACAAATTATTTTTTTCCTTTTAAATTTGATTTCTATTATAGATAAGATAGCTGTTTTCATTTTATTTTAAACATGAATACACAAAAGAGAAGTGGTTAGAGGTTTTTGCCTTTTTTTAAATAAGCACGGAATGCCAGAGGTTAAAAACACATTTACAGGGCAGAATACCAGTCAGACATCACAATCTATACATTTTTTGCTCAATTTCCTGTACAAATACACAGCATTCAAATGGGGGTATTTACAAAGAAGCATGATCAGAGGAAATTTTAAATATCACATAATTTGTTTCCCAAAGGCTCTTGCTCTCTCCAGCCTCCTCAGTTTTGGCTGATTCTCCCATAGAAGGGATATGCAATATCCCTTACCTAAAAAAGGGTAAGTAAACTAAAAAGCAAACAGAGGAAAAGACGGAAAAGAATCTTAGTCTTGCACACAGTAATAAAACCAACCCAACCATTGAAAAAAAATGTGTAGGATTCAGAGAAATTGTTTTAATTGCTTTTCTTCTACTACTGTAGTTCCTCCTCAATTTGGTTTACAGATGGGGCCAGCAGGTGCACTGACGATGGAGAGATTTGTAGCAGAATTCCACCAATTTTCTCAGGAATGCACATGCTATTTTGTTATGCAAAGAAAACCCAATGAAGGCAAGTACACATTAAGTTTGAATTAGAGTTAAGTATAGAATGACAAGGTCCTATTCAAAACATCCTGTTGCTGTGGTCTGTACAAGGAATCTTCAAATCCTGCTGGGCAAGTGCAACAACTGCTGTTGCTTCCACCTACTCCAGGACTGAACTTGATGTTGGAGTGGTACTATGCTATAAGACACCCCACCTTACAGAGAAATATTAGTTCCAAGAAGTATTAGTTCCAACATTCACAAAATCTTAATAATAGTCTTTCTATCTTTTGCACCCTTTAAAGCAAGCACTTAAAAGGGAGACAGAATACTTGGTAGATATCAGAACAGTAATAGAAATTTAACTCCAGAGAGGCTTAAATTTGGTAAATTCAGCAATTTATTCCATCCTTCTCTGTGTGGACCTGCCATAAACTGGGTATTTGTATACATCATCTGATTGATTTTCAAACCCTTACAAATACATGGGAATGTCAGACTCCCAAAATGGACTCACTGCTGTTGTACAATGTCTCTAATCGGAGCAGGGTGATACATTTTGAGAGACTGATTAGAGCCCCAGTGGGCAGGTTTTCCAGCTGACTGGGACTTAGTCCCATGTTAGTTGTATTTTTGTTTTTGCAAAGTTTTATTTGCAAGACCTGCTGTTTTTCACAATAAGGAAGCTCAGTAAGTCACTACATTTTCCACTTTTAACCTTCCTGCCAAAAAAACCAAAAGGGGGCAGGGGAGATGGAATTGAATACTTAGTTCTCTTAAAAACATCACTTGAAGAATCTCAGTCAGATTGGAGAATAGCATATGTGAAAATATGTCACTCATTTCTGAGGAATTATCTTGACTTACCTTTACCAAAAACATAATTTTGAGTTGAGTTTTCATACATGTGTTCTATACCAGAGATCCATCTTGGTTCATTAACATTTAGGACTGTCCTAGTATTGGAAAACTCTCCTTCCTGCTAGAAATGAAATGTCCACTATAGGCCAGGTTTTATTATCATTGTCTTAATTGTGAAGGATATAATGATTACAAGCAGCCTGTGTTAATAACAAAATAGAGGAAGCAAGAGAGACTTTGTTCCAGCCAAATAGGCCATTTAAGAAACAAATCCATAACTTAGTAGTTTTGCATGGGCTAGAGCTTGAGAAAGAAAAGAAACAAATCCTCTTAAAATCCCCTTCATGCAACTGCTGAGTCCAGACTTTGTACAGACAGACCATCTTTAGGAGAGTTCAGAAGCAATGTACTCTGCCCAGTCACTGTATTTAGAGGTAGTGCTAAAGGTGACCTGTAAAAGATTTATAATATCCTTTTTTGCTTCTTTATGTTGTTTGTAGCATGAGAAACTGAGTGGTTAGGGCAAAAATTGAATATGAAAGCTGAGTGCTATTCCTAGTTCTGACACTAATTTAGGAGGTAAGTCTCTTATTTGAATGTGCTTCAGATTTTTTAGTGGTAAGAAAGAGGGTGGTCTGTTACCATCCTCTGGAGTGTGCTTTGCAGTCTGCAGGTGGAAGGGGTTATAAGGAAGGCTAAAATATGTATGGGCATGGCAGGGGGAAGGAACATTGCTTGTTTATCTAAAAACATCAAATATTTGATACTCTCTTGATTGAAAGTTTCTTGAAAAATATTGAATATAGGAATAAAAGATTTCTTACTGTTCTTTTCAAAGAACAGATCTCGGCTCTATTACCCACAGATTTTTTTTCTGCTTTGTCATGTACTGAACTAAGCAAATACTGATTAAGAGGCTTGTTTTGTGTTCATAGACTTGTACTGTCTTCACCTCTGCATAGTTCTGTTTCTTGCTTTTGTGTTGTGTTTTTTGTTTGTTTTAAACCATTCTTCAGCCCTTTCTGGAGCTGGTCAATAAAAAAAAAAAAAAAAGGGGAGGGGGGAGGCTGTATTGCTGCCTGAGGAGAAAAGAAAATAAATCAACCTTCCAGAAGAGAAAAGAAGAAGCTCTTAAAGCTTCTTTTTACATTCTAAAGAAGCAAAAGAGGAAGCAAACATTTCTTCTTTACAGGTTGCCTTTAAGATCCCTGACTCTAGGGTGTACACTATATACTGGGCATTTCTTGAATCTTGGTGTTTTCTGTCTACTGTGAGAGATGGAGATTCTTTCTGCACACCAGCTGCAGTGAGTTTTTTGGGAGGGACTGAGGACATTATGTTAACAGGGAATGAATCTCAGCTCCTGGGTGATGGAAGTTGGTGAGACTTGTGATGTTCAGCCCTGAGGCAAGGATTGTTGGATATGATGCATTTAAGCCACCTTTTCTTTACTGGCTGGGTCATCCAGCACCTGTGGCATGAAAAATTCAATTTGGTTGTGGTTTGTTTTTTTTTTTTTCTTTTTTTTCTTTTTAAACTGGAATAGAAATGCTGGTGTCAACAGCCTGCCCAATGTTGGGCATGGGAAAGGCCTACAATTCGGTTGCAGCTCCAATGGCTACTAACCTCCTCTCATCCTGTAGTACAGATGAATAGCATATGATTCCAATGAGAAAGCAGGTTGGTTTAGCCAGTGAAAGCAAAATTTAAGAAATCAAACAGTACATAAAAAACAAAGGAGGCAGAGTTTGTTGGAAATGCTATTTTGGAAATCAGTGCATCAGCACTGGTTAGATTGCCTCAGCACCTATGAACCAATGCAGGGAGATCACTGCACAGATATGTACAATCCTGCTCTCAAAAGAGCCAATTTCTTCTTAGAATTGCCATCTTTCCACTGCCTGCAGCTCATGCATCTTCCAGCCTGACAGTTCATAGAATCCCTGATTTCAGCAATGAGCTTTCACTTCTGTACAGCAAAGAAATATGTCCCTAGTGCAACTGCTTCTACTTGTGTGCGTCTCAGAACTGGGAGGAAAGCAGTTTCAAAATCAACTTGCCACATTCCCCCCTTTTTCCTCCTCCGCTTAAAATTGTATTTTTCAGCTTCTGCAAGTCTCTATGGCTTGTGTGCCATTTGATGTGGTTAAGAAACTGCAGAAGGAATAAACTGTCCACTGCACAGAAAGTTAAAAAACGTAACAGAAAGGTGTAAAAAGAAATTAAAAAGGAAAGCAGCAACCTCCCATGCTGGCCCAATTGCTTTTGTGGGCTCCAGACATAAACTTGCGGCAGTAGAAAATCGGTTTGCTGTTCCGAGTCCTTATCTCTCTCCTTTGTAGTCAGACCTGGAATGACGATGCAAGCTGCTTACCATGAGTTGTCTCTACTGCTCACTGATGCCATGCTCCCATGCTACTCTGGCCTGCTCTTCCTTTCCACCGCTCACCGGTTGGGACACTTTACGATGCAATGGGCGGTGTTTGTCATCATCTTCAATTATCATCCCCTCCTCGTTCTCCATGTTTGGCAGCCGGGAGTGGTAAGGTTTGGGGGGTAGAGCGGGAGGGTCCATGGTGTCCTGAGGAATGACTCCAGATGGAGCAGAGTGGCTTCGGCATGGCTGGGATTTGAGCGACTCTAGGACATCAGGCTCAGAGAGACTGTACCTGACAGGGAGGTAGGGTGTCTCTAGATCTTCATCAGTGTTCCAGGCCTGGCTGGGGACAGAATCCATGGTGTCTGTGCGAGGAGGTGGTTCAGAAGAATGTCCAAAATTACTCTCGCTCAAGGAAGAGACACCACTGCTGGCACTGCCGGATAAAGTGGAGTTACTTCCATCTAGACCAGACTGCGGACTGGTGGGAGATGCAGGGATAGGATGAAGAGGGGACTGTTCGGGGAAAAACAAAACCAGGTTAAAATTGACAAAGGAGGCAACACCGCATCTTGTGTGTCGTTCCACATTTCAGCTTTTGACAGTGATGTTTACAACAGTGCAGTTCCATTTGCGTTCAAAATGTCAATGATTATTGGTTTATATGTGCACTCCCATTACTTGTATGGAAGTACCTCTTGTGGGCAGACAAGTGCACTTAACAATACCAGAGGTGTTAAAGAAACAGTAACTGAGGGGATAATCAAGTGCCTGAAATCACAGCGTATGATGCAAGGAAGGAAAGTGGAAGGGCCTACAACAAGTGTAAGTTACTTCTATAGAATTCAACTCTGGAACAGGTTATGAGCTTTCAGTGGATTTTCTCATGTGTAAGTTACTAGCATGTTAAAAGTAGTGTTTCTGTATTCAAAAGCTGCTTGGTGGGAGTGGAGGAGGGGGGATTCTTTCAGGAACCTATTTTCTTTCTACATCCCTCTCTGCTCTCCTGCCGCTTCCTTTTTACCTTGCGCAACGTTCGTGCAGGCAGTGCCGGAGGAGCATCACTGAGCTGGTGATGGAAGGCATCAAAGTGCAGTGAGTAGTGTCCTGGAATGAGACAAGGATCAGAAATGCAGACTTGTGCTGCCTCACTGCAGCAAAAGAGCTGGGGTTTTAGACTCTGTAATGCCAGGTAGCATCTCCAAATGCTGGTAACTCCACTCCAACCTAGGGCTTCCTTTCTGATAGATACTGTGGAGTGCATCTGTCACATCACAAAATGCTAACAAGAAGTTAAGTGCAGTGATAGATTTCCACCCACCCCTGTTATCAAGGATCTCATGGCAAGGCAACAGGCTCGTAAACAGTGAACATTTGAAGTTTCATTTAATAGCTTTGTAACCTTAAGTTACCGCTGAATATAGTCGTTGGCAAGAAGCCAGGCTAAGCTTCAGCACTCACACACCTAATTCTAGTCCCAAAATACACACAAGTCCATATTACTATAAGGACTGTAAAAAATTTGAAGATTTTGGGGGGGGGAAAAAAAATTTGAAAACTTTGTCCAGTGCTAACCTAGCAGACCAGGAAAGACTTTGGGTTTTTGTTTCTGATTGTTTTTATAAGGGGAAAAAAAAGGCTAAGGTCAGCTTTCAGGTGGTCTAGATTTATCTGTGCATGACTGCAGGCATTATGCAGCAGGCCTACTGGGCATTTCCTTACCATGGGGCAGGCTTCGGGGAGGTACTGGTGGGGCCAAGATGCTCCCAACGTGGGCAGACAGGAATGGCAGGGCCTCTCTGGTTCCGCTGTCTAGGCTCCAGCTACTGGGCGCTGCTGGCACAGCTGAAGGAATTGAAACAGATTTAACTTGGGTAACATAACAGGGAGTTTGTGGGGCCAGAAGGACTGGCTTTCCGGTGTGCTCTTTAGTAGTAAAGAGACAGATTCTAGGGACTTAGTGAATGGTAGGATTGAAGGCATACAAAGACATCGTCTAGTCTACAGTTTAGACTAGTGTTAAGTTTATAGGTTGCTTTGTTAAGGAAGCAGGAGTTAGGTGATCGTAGTGTTAGTCTGCCCATCTCCCCTCCATGACCCCCTTGGCTCATTTCTAGCAAATCTGAAGAGCAGTAGAACTGCTTAATTTTTTTTGCAATCCAGTGAGTAAGTAAAAATGAAATCTCACTGATGGAATGGCAGCTAGATCTCAGTTGTGAGCTATTCTGCTTGGCGGTAAATGATGGCAGAGCAGAAGGGAACATGTGGCAGAACCCTCATGAAACACAGAAAGGCCTGTTGCTGCACTACAGTGGCTAAGTGAAGACTGAATAAAGGACCTCAATCTGTTACAAAAGAAATCGTGACTTTAAAGCCCCTATTTACTAAGCTACAGAGTTGATAAAAATTTTGATCATAAAATAAGACAGCAGTTTGGACTCCTTGTATTACAAAGTTGCCTGAAGAGATCAAGTTTTTGTTGATGAGGAAGGATAGGGAGAGTATTTCTTCGTGACTTTGGTTTTTCATAGAAATAAAAGCTTCTTTTTTCTAACAAGGACATTTTTCAAGATCTTGAGAATCCTGTCAACCTTAAACATTATTAAAATGCACCTTCCTTTCTTCTAAACACACTGCAAGACTTGATTCATTCTGAGAAGATAGACATGCAATAAGTGTATGTTTATTTAAAAACAAATAAGCAATTTCTTCAGATTAGTAAAGAAAAGAAAAAAGGAAAACAAAGTAATTCAGTGAGCCTACCAAAGAAAACTGGGAGAAAAAATAGCTTTTTCCATCTTCAGTTTGGAAAATAAACATGGAGTTTGACATCTGAAGAGGATTTCTCCTTAATTAAAATGCCTGCAGCCATTTTTGGTGCGTTTCTTTTCTAAAATGACTTTGAAAGGTTTATTTGTTTTTTTCTTCTTAGTTCACAAGTTAACATGAACACAGGCTCCCCAAGACCTAAAATTCCCTAAAGTAAAAAAGGTCACAAAGTGACAGCTTCACAGGATGGAACAAAACCCATAAAAATACAAAAGTAAATGCTGTTTTTAAAGAGACGCCCTCAAACGGAGACAGGCATACAAAGAAGATTTGAAGGATCTTGACAGAGAACAAGTTCAAACCAAGGGATACATCTCAACACAGGTAACGTGGCTTCAGATGAATTTTCTGAGCACCCCTGTACATGTAGCAGGGTGCTCTAATTCGCACTACTGCAGTTGGTGTCAAAAGACTAAAACAGAGGGACAAGATGCATAAAATGCCAGCCACGCTAGTCTCTCCTGCAATATACCAGGACAGAATAAAATTGATTTGCTTGGCCTGTAAAATGATTGTTGTGCTTGGTTTTGGTTTTTTTTTTTTTTTAAACACCGAGATGCAGTAGAAGAATGTGAAGAAGAGAACATGGTACCCCAGTGCATAATCCATTTATACTTTCTCAGTGTTCCCTCATTCATGGCCTTTTGAGTATTTAGGAGTGCTAGAAATCATCCTGAGGTCAGATGATTTTTGAGAGTGGCTGTTGCCTGTTAAACGCAGTGTTTTATCCAAAACGCTTTGGGGAGGAACCTACCCAGGGAGCTCTTGGTGCTCTGTCCTAGCCCATCTCTCTCCAGAACAGTGTTCAGTGGCTTGGTGGCCAAGTTTAATGAGCAGGGAAGCTGCATTTGAACCATTCTGCTCTGGGCAACTAATGTCCCACTGCTGTCAATGAGAATTACTGAGCAGAGCTGCTGACATGGCAAGGAAGGGGGGTGGGTAAATTCACAGGGCATGACTGTTAACAAAAACCAAGGCAGATGGCATCCTGACTTACAAAGAATGACGAGGGCTGAAAAAAACACCTGTAACTGCATTTATGCTACCAACCTGGCTGAAGAGCTGGGATTCCCGTCACACCATCCCCTAAGAACAATTACTGAACATCATCTGTGTCTTTCATGGCTCCTTTGGGCCTCTGGAGAGAACTCTCTCTTTGATCCCCTTCTCTTTGTGCTGTATACTACACTCTTGCATAATATTGCCCACAAATACAAATTCAAGTATTTTTCCTAGACAGGTAATCTACCTTTCTTTTCCAGATCTTTCTCCTGTCCAGTATAAAGATCGCATCACCTCTGTGATATGTTCAGTTCAAACTAACACGGCTAAGATGGAGCTCTTAATCCCTCACCCCCTAGTCTTAACTCTCTGTTGTCATCATTCGTTATTGTCATCATTCTGCCATTTATTCAGAACTGTACACTGGCTTTTGGTTTCAATGTGGACCGCTCTGTAAGGCTGTCACATTGTTGAAGTAGTGTATTCTGATTTATTAGAAATTCTAAAATAATATTTGGATTTTTTTTCAAAAAGATACAGTTTAGCTCAGGCACAGCTATTGAAACAAAAATACCGATAAAAACCTAATGGAGTGCATTATGTAGGTCAGACTAGAGAATTGCGATGGTCTTTCCTGGCCTTAAAAATCTTTTAAGATACCATTTTTCCTAGCCATACCCATGACTGTTGCTTAGGCAGCGTCCTTGTCTCAGATTTTGACTCACAAATTTTGCCCATTTCTGCCTTTTCAAAATGCTGCCTTTCAGATAATTTTTTGAGCCCATCACTTTGTCCATGGCACCCCTTTCCCAAGCTCCTCCTTTTCTGTTACACCAAACAAACTCCTTCTCTTCTTTCATGTTTTTTTCTGCAGGGGCTCTGCCTATTTTTTTCAAAGCAGTGAGTTAAAAAAGCGTACATTCCTGATAATAAATAAATATAAAACTGCCTCACATGCATATTCAAAAAAGCAGTATATCTTATTATTTAAAAATACAGTCCAAATCTTGCATTCTTCAGATAACTTCTCATTTGCTGCTTTGGAAGTTTTGCTTGATAAAGGCTGCAGGATTTGTTTCAATAACAAAATGCTAAACTCAGAAAGCTTTCTGAAATAAAGAGGTTTGTGCAACTCCGCCCTTCTGTGAATGATCTGAAATGACTATAGGTTGGCAGAACGCCCAGTTAATTAAACTGTTAATTAAAAAAATGTGAGAGAATGCACTCTGCCAGGAAATGTAGAATCCCATTCGTTACTTGCTGTAGCATGACCAGAGTAATAATATTTTAGAAAGCATGCATGCTAACTAGGAAAAAGAGTACCTTTCTCAGCCACAGACAGGTTGGGATCACTGCAAGGTTTGCATGGTCCAATCATTTGCTGGATCAAGGCGCGCTGGAAATTTGGAGGCTAGGGAAGAAGAAAGTTAGCACAGAAAAGTGAAAAAAAAAAAAAGTTACCAAACAACTGGTACAGAATGCTGGGGCTTTCTGTTCACTTTTTTTAAGCAAAGAAAGTTTTTTAACTAAAAAAGTCATGGGAACCTTAGGCTGTGTCTACATTAGCAAGTACTGCAGTGCAATACTAGTGTATCTCTAGAGTGTAACAGTGCTGAGGACCCACAATTCACGTTGCTTGTGTTCTCGCGAGGAGTTATTTCAAACTAGCTCTAGCCTGGTCTTGTGCCCATTACTAGCTCGAATGCATCACATGCCCTTCTGGAGCTTACCTTTTGCTTTGGTTTCATTTGAAAAAATTGAGTTTGCATGCTCCGAGACAGTTCTCTGAAGTGAACTGAAGTGCAGTAAGTGGGCATGATCAGGAGATTCCCTTCAAAAGAGCATGCCAGGGCCAGATTAAAATGCTTACATGTAGGTACACCCTGAATTTTTCAATTTGTCCAGAGAAAGTAGCAGATACGGGTACAGATTGTTTGGAGACCGTGTATCAGTATATTATTTCAGCCTCTTGTGGTTTTTGATACCTCTGGAAATCACCACAAAGCTATTTAAAATCAACTTTGAGGCTAGACTGCAGGATGGCCATGGTTCTAGAAAAATGAATAAATAAAACAGTATGACTGCTTGCAGTTGACCAGGGCTCACAGGATCAAGTTGGGAAGTAAGAAGAGGCCATTTTCATAGCATGTATCTGCAATTTTAACAGCCATTACAATTTGTATCACTTGACTACCAAAGTGGGTGACTCTAGGGAGTGATTAATATGAAAAGTTCTGCGTTGCCTCTGAAAATGATCCTAAGTACCTTGTTGTGCTTTCCAAAAATAAAAAGGGAACCTTTAAAGTGGTCAAAAATAGTAAAAAATAAAGTCACAGTTTCAGGTGGTTGAACTGACATAAACAAAATTAGATCTGCTACCTGTCCGTTTTCCATGATAGCTGTGGGATACATGGCACTGCTAGGTCGGTCCCGATGGGTTGGCAGCAACATCATCATCTCCCGAGAGTGGCGGTACTTATCTGGTAGAGAGGGAGAGCCTGTAAACAAGTGAGAATAATCACGTACACGTGACAAACAACAGCCATGTCTCCGCATGCCCAGTGATCTAGTCCTCCTCTGCAATTTGTTCAGACGGATGATCTTACAGGACTCAAGAAAACATGGTGCCAAGCCCACTAAGCAGCTAACTGTTGGTGGGGTGCATAGCACGAGGATGAAATAAGAACTGGCTTGTTATATACAATTAAGGACATACCATGTAAGGTGTGTAAGATGTATGCGTCCCTAGTTGTATGTTGCAAAGTGCTTCCTCTTAAAACAATCGAACAAAAAGTGGGCACCTGTATGGAATCATCTGCGGCTGTGGTGTACAGTGCCTAATGCTCCCTCACCCCAGTATTGTAGAGTTATAGAAAGGCCATAAAATTGTGCATTTTAGGACTGAATGTGGAAGAAAGGGATAAAAGCTTGAGATAACACCATTCAGTTAAAGCAGGAAGCTAAAGGAAGCTACGTCATTCCTCAGTTCTGGTAGAGGTAGTCTGAGGTGTTGCCATTTAGTTGGCGATACCTTGGTTAGCTTCCTCTTTGTTGAAGCAAAACAAACCCCAACAATAAACAGAATTTTCTATAAACGTGGGTGGCACTTTGCTTATAATGCTGCTGGGTAATGTATGATTACTGGGCGTGTTGGTATACTGAGCCATTTTATGACAATAGGACATTTCCAATGCTTGGAATTATACAGTAGGAATATGCTTGAGTTAACTATTAGTTATCTGCATAGTCGTCATTTCAGATATTGGGGTATTTCATGTAAACAGCTTCCTGGTGCCTGGAATTATTTGGGACTCATGTCCTTCAAGATGAGTGCCACATAACAATATGCCTTCTGAGACGCAACAGCTGACAATGGATTTGCTAGAAGAATGGTTCCCATTAGTGACTTCCTAAAGTCTGATACTACTGATACATGCATCCCTTGGGATGCACAATATTAGGCAGGAATTGATGTTCTGAAGCTGCTGGAGTGAGCTTTAATTTGCACTAATTATTTCATTGCGTCACAAACACGCACTTAACAGATGGCAGCACACAGCGCATTACAGAGCCATGCCGGCTTTTGGGGAATACATGCCCCCTTTTGCAAACTTTCCACAACCACACGCATTACCTGAACGTATGAGCAAAGGCATTACTCCAGCGTATGAGCAAAGGCATTGGTGCTGGTTAATGCAGCTTTTAACCCAGCAAAAGCAAACATGCAGTTTTTGGGACTGATATTCAGCACACAGTGGAAGGAACAATGTGTCCAGCAGAATGCAGGATAAGGTCCTACAATTGCAACAATTCCATCAGGGGTGGCAGATCCCAGATTAATCTACACCCCCACCCCAACGTGAACAGCCGCAGAGTATCTGCATTCTAGTTCCGAACTCATTCTCTCCCCAGACATAAAACAGAAACATAATTAGACAACATTATTTGCTTTTATATACAACATCAGCTTGGAAAACACAGTGTTAACGCTTTATGCTGAGTCTCTTTTACTCACACATCACAGGTAGTCCTGTTTCTGCATGACAAATATAAGGATGCTGAACTTTTAGGTGTGCCCAGAACTACATCACAGCACAACCTACACTGTAAAATTTTCCCTTTTATTTATCTTGTCATCCTTGTTCTTTTGTATCCAAGATGCAAACCACCTCTATGTGCCATCAGTTTATATGGGATTATAGTTTCCACAGACCTTCCATTGCATGACCTGAAAAATCCTACATGTGCTAAATATATAGTTTATAAAACAGCTCTGCTGTTTGGTACCCTAAGTTTGCAAATAACTATAGCTATAAAGATTGTAACAGATTATGGCAAGTATCCAGTCTGGAAATAAAATTAAGTACTGATACCTCTGAATTGTGGGCCACAAAAGGAGTGGCCATAATTGAAGCTTTTATTAATAATCAGGCCTGCTTCTTTGGACAGATAGAGAGCACAATCACCATGGCTCCTTTCAGGGACTGGCAAAACTTAAAAAACAAAGTCAAAAAAAGCATTTAAAAGCTTCCAGAGCAGCCAGTGACCATATAAAACGCTGCAGCATGTATCAGGGCTTACTTTAGCTTGTAGCTTGGTACACTTGATGTGTGCAGCACTGTACGTACTACTAATGAGAAAGGAAAACCTATGCTGAAGCCAGAGGTAGTTTTTCTTTTTTAATTATGAAAATGTTAATCCACTTGTGACAAGCATTAGTTTTAAGGAACAAAACTGAAAATTAACGTAGTTAAACTCCAAACTCAATGAATCTTTTCTCCTGATTCATTTTCATTACTGTTACGAAAACAGTTCGCTCCTGCACCAAATCGTAACTTTTTTTGCTTTAAGAACGAAGTTTTTAGTGTATGTATGTGGGTTCTTGCAAAGTGCTGAATAAGACACCAGCACTCATTTTCTACACCTTAAAAAGGGAGCTGTGTTGAGGAAGCAGTAGGGGTGCCTTAAGAGGCGAGTCATCAAGTGTCAAGTGGGAGTTGCTTTTGGAGTGCATCAGAGGAATCCCAACCATATTTTAAATGAAATAACTGAAAAAACCCTGATCCACTCCTAGCTCTTTCCAGGCCTTTTTGCATTACAATTTCTGCTTAACGAACATCAACTTACATAATCTTTTAACTCCAGTAAGGTTAGAGCACTGCCTCATGAGTCACCTCAAATGAAGCCAAAACAAACTCTGAATTTCTTTCTGAAAGATACATACAACAACAGTGTTGCTTTCTTGATAGGAGCTACACAAGGGTCAAGCCAGGTGAAAACTGAAAGATACATACTTGTTAATCTGAAAAATACAGTAACTAGTAATGTCTTTACCGTTAGCACAGAGTTAGAAAATTCTTACTGTATTCTGATTTAAATTCTATTTTTTTTCTCTAACTTGTGTCTATTATAACTAGTGTAACGTTTGCTGCTTTAATCTGCTGTTCAGTGAGATGATCAAATCATTAATCTACTATAGTCTTGATGACTATCCCTTAAAAAAAATTTGGATTAATGGCTTTATTATTCTCTTTGGACAAGCCAAATAATTCGCTTGTCTTGCTGTTTTAAACATCAATGAAAGGGTCATTTTTTGGAAGTAGAAAATTGGTTTTTTTCTGCTGGATTCTTAATACGAATGGCCATGGCTTCCTTTGGTCACTAATGGAACTAATCTATATTATAAAGATACCCGTCTCCTCAGAACAGTGCTAGTAGCTGAGCTCCAGAAGGGACTCTGCAGTTAAACAGAGAAGGTGGTATAAGTATCTAGATAATCAGATAGTGGTTCTTCACCTCTACATTAATGTTTGAATCAATGAGAGCAGCATTTAAACATCTGACAAAAACCTAGCACTCCTAAACAACCATGCTCAGGTTAAAGCCACAGGTGACAAAGATGCTAAGTTGATAAATTTAGGTGGCCTGTACGAAATGAATTGTTGGCCTTCGTATACTTCCCATCTGAAAAGTGGTTAACTCTAGCATCGTGGCTATCGTAGCTTTGTTGACAGTCTCAGCAGAAAGGCCAAGGATTGGATGGGTCATGGTGACTGAACTATCCTCTCACCTCTAGAGGTGGTCCCTCCAGGACAGAGATGAGGCACATTGGTGGGGGCAGCGTGGGGAAGCTTGCACGGCTGCCGCCCATGCTGTATCTGTTCTGTGGATAAATAGAGGGCTTCAGCCTCCAGTGTTGTCAATCCAGCACCTTTCACCAGCACTAAATTAAAAAGAATATAAATAAATACCAAAAAAAAGGAAAAAAAAAAAAAGGATAAAGGTGCACTGGCAGAGCTGCACATGTAATGTTTGTGAAGTACCTTGCTCCAGCCAGTGATACTGGTCTCTCATTTTCACAAGCATCAAATTCACCCAATTAAAAAACAAAACAAAAGGAAAAATCACCAAGGAGAAAAACAAAGCTGTATTACCACAGTGGAATTTAAGTGTAAGGGCTTTTTCTCATTATGAACAACTCCATTCCAGACAGCGGTGTCGTAATAACCAGAATAGTGACTTGCACACTGTGAAACACAGAGAGCATCTGGGACTTTACCAGAAGTGAAATCCCATAATCAGTGGGTAATGTCTGAATGCTGTGCTCACCTAACTTAAAAGTGAACAAAACTAGCAGAGAAGAAATGTGATATCATAGGCTATCAAAACATGTTAGTAAGAGTGAAGAATAAAATATATATATATATA
>NW_009201696.1:285-1246 GCF_000690835.1 Fulmarus glacialis | reverse complement strand
CTGGGGGCAGCAGCACCGGGTCAGGCACTTCCAGAGCTCCGAGCGGCGTCGAGCTCGGATGCACGGCCGGATCCGGCTGAGGTCCCCTCCCCGACCGTGGGCCCGGCGGGGGGGGAAGCGGCTCACCTCCGATGACCCCCCGTCTCGGTGCGCGAGCCCCCATGAGTAACTGCCTCCTCTCTTGACTTTCCCCGCCACGCAGCGTGTTTTGGGACCTTTACTGCGCAGCTCCCGAAAGGCGAGACACTTGTGAACATTCGAGTGAAGCGAAAGCCTTTCATGACTACGTGAGTAACAAGTTTCTAATCCTCGCAGTAATTACAGCGTCGGGGAGCTACGGCTTCTCCCGCGCACCGAGAGCCAACGAAACCGACTGGCAAAAGCATGTTTTTTTTAACCAACAATGTTCTGATTTGACTGAACAGTATTTCATAATGTTGCAATTATGTAAATTAGCTCAGATACTTATCTTAAGCACTTAAAGGCATTCAGGTTACTGGTAGAATTAAGCAGTTTTGCATAGCGATGGACAACAAAGCGTTTACTAGAGGATCAATGGGGAGATGTTTCATGCTGAGGATATCTCGAAGGGTGGGCAGGGGTTGGATTGTGGTGGGGAGGAGGGGGGAGATTCCCCAGAATGCCGTTGAATGCCCCAATGAATATCTCCCTGCCTTTGGCAAGGCTGGGGGCTTCCTTGGTTGTCCGAATCCTCCCTCGAGACGGGCGAAGTGAAGGTGTTTGCTCGTTGAAGGTGGTGTTGCAGACCCCTGCTTGGTTGACGGTGTGCATCTCGTCTGTCGGTATTTTGGGTTCTTCTCCACGGAGGTGTTAGCGTGACCCAGGGATGATGCTCCTGGGGCAGGATGCCGGTGCTGAGGTGCCTCCCAAAAAGACACCTCTTGGCGAGGGTGCGCGGCATGTCGGCTCTGGTGGGTGATGGGTGGGCTGCCCGCTCCTG
>NW_009201696.1:0-207 GCF_000690835.1 Fulmarus glacialis | reverse complement strand
CCGCCCCTGTCCCGCGCGCGTCGCCTGCATCCGCAGCGTCGGGAAGAATTTGCATCAAAGGATTAGTCACCTGGCTGCGGGCTTGGACCCCAGTCAAGTGAGTTTAAACCCTGTAGCAGGAGCTGGTTTTGTCTGCTCCGGGGAGCCTATGGTATGGAAACCATTTTTCCTCCCTTCCCGAGTTTCTCGTTGCCTCGACATGCCTGG
>NW_009201695.1:0-43542 GCF_000690835.1 Fulmarus glacialis | reverse complement strand
CTTGGTGTTTGGGAGGCGGCTGCCGTCAGGGGAATGAGAGAGAGCCTGCTGTTTCCAGAGAATGAGGAAGATGTGAATGGGGTCAATTAACGCGCTTGAATTTTTTATGAAGTAACTGACCTTCAGGGTTTTATAGATTAATGTAATTGCTTAAAGAGCATCGCTGTGCTCTGTTCGGCATATGAAAGGATTTTCTTTCCTTGCAAGATGAGTTACTGTCCCGTGGGGAAAAGAAGGGCGGGATAAGCGAAAGGAGCAGCCCCTTACATTAAAAAGTAGAAGAATATTCTTCCTCCATTGCTTCACAAGGTTTTTTTAGATAGGCCCTGTATCAATGCTATTTTTAGTACAAGCAGGTGGTCCAAATGAGCGTTGCTGGCAGTTAGTGGATGGCCAGAGAACAAGGTCATGCCTGTGCTGCAAAACTGTTGGTTCAGAATGAGCTGCAGGAGAGTATCATGTTGTAATCAATTACTTTTAAAAACTGCATGGTCTTTGGCCATGTTGAGGCTGCCTTATAATACCCCTATAGTAAATATTTATATATAGTGATGGATGTCTCTGTACTCCAGAAACTTAAAATAAATAGTTTATAATGACTTACTTGCACCGGTATATGATAGTCCAGAGAAATTGGTATTATAAGCTACCAATCAACCAGATAATTTGCTTATATGTTATCTGTCTCATCTTAATAAACAGTAATTGAATATTAAAATGGCTTAAGAATATAGACTAAGGCATTGCTTTATTGCTGTCTGTCTTTCTGTTTTGCTGTTATTTTTAGAACTTCTCACAGAGTTTGATGCCTCAGTACAGTGTAAGGTTCTTTTGAAAAAGGTGTTTTTCACATGATGAAAGAGGACAACAGAAAGGTCATAACATGCTGGATCTGATGGTCATTTAACTCTATCTCCATGTATTGCTGCAGTAGAGTCAATATGTTTCCACATAGTCTCTAATTTGCCTTCTTCCTTGTATTGCAATGTTTTGTTCTGTTTTGAGAACAGTCTGATTTCATCATTGTCTTTTAGCAGCTCCATTAATGTGCCCTTCCTGGAGTGTCCCTTCTTTAAGTTTTTTTTAATCTGGAATGTATTCTTTGGTGCCATTGGGAACCTGTATCTTGGAGCCATAGTAGCAGAGGCTGTGGAGAGCATCAGGTTTTTTCCTGTAGTGTCCCCATGGATTCAGGCCAGAACACGACTTGTCCTGTTTTGCCCCTTTTCACTTCCTAGACAATGCAACCGCAAGTGTTCTGGATTACCCCGATCCCTACCCCACCAAAGTGGTAATAGAAGTCATTTTATGCTGTTAAGACTTTAGCTCAAAATGGTCAAAACCCAAAGAAAGTATTTCTGGTGTCAAGAATGCTGGGCCAGTTGTGGCCAACTTGTTAACTACACATGAATGCTTGCAAAGTGGAACAGTTGGATTTCTTGAAACATTGGGAGGCAAAAGCTTTGCCAGGGCTTCTAAGAAAAGAATATAACTTCCAAAGGAATAAGGGAATGTTTATGTACAGCTCAAAAGAATTAAATCTGGGGTTGTGTGATCTAAAGAAAGAGCAGCTTAGTGTATTAGCTGTTTCTGTGAACAAAGAAATGAGCTCCTCTTTCCCCTGCTTAGCTGTGTCTGCTGTCTACTTCTGTGCATCTTGTGAGTGAGGTATCTAGATTTTGACCCATTTACCTGCAAGCAATCTTTTGCAGGAGGAGGAAAAAAAACACAGAAGTGAGCTGTGTTTGTCTGTGCTCAGGCAGTAATTTGTGTGCTTCTGCCAGGTTGAGTGATGTGGCTCACACTACCTCTACTTTGTACAGAGAAAGGAAGCCGATATTGTGTAGTCTAGTGATAAATCCCTGTAGCCTTTACTTCTGACTGTGTGGCAGATATTCTAGTAAGAGAACTGGTAGTTGTGACCCAGTATTTCCTTTAATCCCTGTATGCAGAGGAGTGCTGCTGTTACAGGCTGGGGTGCATACTGGGGAACACGACAGAGGAGAAGGGCAAATTGCAGAGCTTTCTGCAACAGTGTTCTTCCTCAGTGGGCTGTGGTTGTTGCTACTTGGCCTGACTATTGTGAACAGCTCTCTAACAGGGAGTGGAGACCTGCCTTAGCATGTCTGTTCTCAAATTGTCAACCACCTGTTTTGCTGTAGAGCTTTGAGGTTTCTTCTTTGAGTTTCTGGAAATTGGTGGTGGTCAAGACTGGGGAGTGATTGGGCTCACCGTAGAAGCAGCCTGAATATCTATATATTAGGGTGTTTCTCAGTCACTGGGTCACTCAGGATTACATACCTCTGTGTCGTGTCCGGAGGACATTTTTGGAGCTCATTTCCATCTTGCTCATGTCTGTGTGTCCTTTATGTCTTCCTAACCCTTGCTGTCCTGGACAGCTGGGACTCCAAAGGGCATAGAGGCTGAGCACATCCATCATTTTGGTGGTCAGAGAATAGCCGGAGGTTTTGGTTCTCACTCTACCATGCCAACTTGACTAGCATATACAGGGTAACTGAAAAAGAGTAAAGAGTGGAAAAAAGTTGGGTGGTGGTGGTAGTGGGGGGGCTTGTTTGTTGTTGGTTGGGGCTTTGGTGTTTTTTTTTTTTGGTTTTGGTTTTTAGGAGCAAGATACCAGTAAGTTTGAAATTGGCCATAGGTGAAACAAGCCTCAGGTACGCTCAGTAGCAGCGCACTGTGGTGATGCTGCTGGAGATTCTGATAGTTGGCAGAAGAAAAGTTGTGCTTGTGCTAGTTTTGTTTTGGCAGACTTATGGCAAGTGGGTACAAATGTCTCTGTGACTGTCGTGCTTTTCCTTGGCACATATGCCTTCTTCTAAAGAGTGTCTTTGGGATTGGATTGATTATTTCTATTCGGATCTTTAACACCTGTCTGCTAAGGAAACAGTATCGAGAGCTGGATGACTTGGATACATAGCTCCCATTAAACTTTTCATACCCAATTGCTTGATGCACTTGTAGAAGAATCTCATAATTTAGAAGCAGTGTCAGTGGAAGTAATTTCATATGACAGTCTCCACAAAAAAAAGTGAAATTTGATATATTTGTGAAATAAGCGGAAACAAAATTAACTATAGTAGACTGGAATTAACACATTATGTGTTCAAACAAGTTGTTCTCTCTTTTTGGTGTTGGAAGTGTCTGATGGTTTTGTGTTTTCATTTATAGGTTGAAGACTTTGGGCGACAAATCGAGAGAAGCAAAAAAAAGCAGGCAGAGGTACTTCTGAATGTCTTAATGCATAGCATTGATCTAGGGAGCTCTTGTTAAAGAAAAATTTGAAAGTGGCTCATATATGAGCCAGTTACAAGAACATTTGCATATATTTTACAGAATAGTCTTTTGAAGAAAAGCTTAACCCTAATATTGAGGAAATACTTTGCTTAATAGAACCTTCATTGATAGGCCTAAATAATTTCTGGTGGCCTTCAATGAATTTATAAATGACTATTTAAGTTATGTGAATATTCAACATTATTATAGTACTTTATACAAGATTTAGGTTGCAGTACACTGGAATGTAATTGTTTACAATCTCTGTGAATTTCGTGTACTAAAATTGTAATTCTGTTTTTTTTAGTGTAAGAGCAGAAATATAAGCCTTTTTATTGTGGAAAATATATGTATAATGGAGTACTTAAATTATTTGTTTCACGAAGATTTAAGAATTGTGGTGGGGTTTTTTTTATCCTCTGCATTTTAGTATATTGTAAAGACTACTTAACATCTGAAAATGATGTCTGTGAATGTTGCTTCTTCAAATAAGCTCAGATATGCTTTAGTGTAAAGCATGTTCTTACTAATACACAGTGTGTAGACACAGATTAGTTTTAAAACAAGCCCTGAACAAAAAATAAGGCATCTGAAATAAACTGTGTTAAGTTCTGAAGCTTGGTGTTTTGGATGTAAAGGCTTTTTAACAGGAGACTGGTTGTATTGACAAGACACGGAAACTAAACTAAGAATGGATGAAGGTTTGAATAAAACTGTTTTAGGCAACTACCTTCTCTGTATGTTTCCAGTCCATAATATTTTGGTTCATCTGGTGTACTGTAAACATCCGTCACTTTTTGAGAAAAGCACTGGGTGAACCAATTGGATCATCACAAATAGGGGAATGCCAGGGTGGCTTCTGCTTTGCTGGTAAAGTTCTGGGACAAACATAGCTTAGCTTGATTGTAAGGATGGCTGCGAGCTTGTGGGTCAGAAGCAGAGGAGAGGCCAGTAAGGGTGATGTTGCCATGGGAGTTTGTTACTGACCATCTGATCAGGGAGTGAATGGTGTCTTCTCTAAACAGCTTGAGGAATTCTCTGTATCATTAAGCCCCCGTTCTTGTGGGGGCCTTTAACTTCCTTGACACCTGCTGAAAGGACAGCACAGCAGGATGCAGTCAAGAAGAGTTCTGGAGGGTGTCAGGGATAGCTTCTTGATACCCTCTTCATAACTTCTTTGGCATGCAGGAATAGCCTTAGGAAAGCCAGAGCTCACCTAGAATTGACATTTACGAGAGATGTCAAGGACAAGAAGAAGAGCTTCTAGCCCTGCATTGGTAATAAACGGCTGAACAAAGAAAACATGGGATTGTTGATGAATGGAATGGATGATTTAGTGACAGCAAATGTAGATGTTGGTGAGGTACTGAATGCCTTTGTTGCTTCAGTCCTCTCAAACAAGGTCTCCCAGTCCTCTGTGCTTAGTGAAAGGATTCAAGGAAGAGACTGACCCGTAGTGGATGAAGATCAATTTGGGGAACTCAACCCATAAAAGCCCATAGGACCATATGGGCCAAGAGGTACTTCATGAAATTCAAGAGCTACAAATCCAAAGTCTTCCCCTAGGAAGAAAGTATCCCCTGCAACAATACAGATTGGGGCTGACTGACTAGCCGGGAAGCAGCTTTGCTGAAAAGACCCTGGGGGTCTTGGCAGACAGCAGGCTGAATGTGAGCCAGCAACGTGCCTGGCAGCAAGGAAAACAACAGTTTTCTGAGCTGTATGAACAGGACCACAGGCAGTAGGATTGAGGGAGGTGATTATCCCCTGCCCTCAGCACTCCTTAGACCACATCTAGCTACTGTGTCCACTTTGGGTCCCCGCTGTGAGAAAGGCATTGATAACCTGGAGCAAGTTTAGTGGAGAGCCACCAAGATGGTTGGGGCTGGAACTCTCTGTCTGTGAGGAAAGGCTGAGACCGGGGTTTGTTCAGCCTGGAGAATAGATGACTTTGGGGAGACCTAACAGCAGCCTGTCATTACCTATGAAGAGGTTATTGAGGAGATTGGTATGTGGTGCGAACACAAAAGGCGGTAGGCATAAGTTGAAACAAGAGATGTTCAGACAGGAAAAGGCTATAAGGAAAAGCTTTTTCCTCATGAGGACAGTCAAGCAGTGGAACAGGTTGCTCACAGCGCCTGTGAAGTTTCTGTCCTCAGAGGTTTTCGAGTTGCAACTGGACAAAGCCCTGAGCAAGCTGGTCTGATCCCATAGCTGGTCCTGCTTTGAACAGGAGGTTGCACTAGAGACCACCTGAGGTCCCTTCCCATCTCACTGATTCTATCACTTTTCCCTTGATTTAAGAAAAAGAAAAGGTTTCATTTATGGTATTTGTTTTTTTCCATTCAAATTGTTTGGATGACAGTGCAAAACAGTCCATTCTGGTAATCTTCCAAGAGACAAATCTTGGATGACATCGAGATCTTCACGTAATATGTGAAGTGCTGCATTGTTAGTTTTCTTTAACTTATGGTAAGTTGCCTTTATATTTCAAGCTGTTATTAATGAAAATGTATGCATCCAATAGGAGATCATTAGAGCATTAAACTGGCAAAGGTTCTTTAACTTAGTATTTATTTTTAATGTAGAATATATTAAGTGCAATGTCTTTATTGAGGGACATAAAGAACTTGTGTAGTAGTCTTATTTTCAGAATGTTTCTGTCCACTGTTTTAAGTTAAAACAATGTTCCTCCTGCATGTTTGTTAACTGTACTAAGAAATTATCTTATAAAAGTTGTTTCTAATGGACATAGTCAAAAAGAGGTAAGAATGGGCTACCATAAAATAACAAGGGGAAAAAACCCTAGCTTTGGAATATTCTTGTAAGACACACTGTGTAATGCATTTTAAAACAGAATTGACAAAATGTTTGTGAAAGTGAACAGTATGGAATATTTCTGTGCTCAGCATATCATGTCATACACAGATGTGTGTGCACACATTTTTTGTAACAGTCTTCTATTCATTAACAACATTTGTATATTTACAATTTGTTTTATAGAACTGTTCAGTGTTTGCCAGAGTTTTCTGCTGGACTGGAATTACTGAGCAGGTATGACCTTCCATTTCTTTGTTAGTGTCTGCTTCCTATAATTTCAGAAATAACTTTATTAGGTTAAGAAAATGAGAAGAAAATCAAGGTGTTACTAAGTTTTTTTGGATGTTTTGCAGTTAGAGGAGTGGGGGTGGTTACCAAATGATAAATATGTTTAAAGCTTGCCCAATCCTTAAGTGCTGTCATGTGAATGAAACAGAAGTTCTGGAGGAAAAGCAACATTTGAAGGATGACTTTAGTTCATGGTCTAATGCACCGGGATGAAGGAGACCAGCACTGAGGCCGAGCCTGTGGTTTTAATTTGATGTTTTATAACTTTTACATATTGGATATGATTTCATTCTGTTATAATAGAGACAGTATGCCTGTCATTACCATGAAAAGAAAGTGTATTCCATGTGTATTTAATCACATTTTTTCTGAGTAACAGAAGCTATCTGCATTATAAATTTCCTTCGTATTTTTATCTTAAAAAAAAAAAAAAAAATCTATTCTCTTTCTTGGGGGGTGGGGTGTGAGTACAATCTTGTTAATTTTTTTCATTTTCTTATTGAAATTGGGTTCCAAGTAGTGCTTAAGGCTTTTATGTGTAGTCTCATAAATATTGCTGGGTCCATTTAGCTCTTAATGTAAGCTAGCAGGTTAAAAAGCATGAATCACTTTTTCTTTGAGAGAAATTATTTCTTCCTGTATATTTGTCTTGGTAGAACAGTAAATACCAGAAAGAACTGAACAGCTTTTTAAACTGTTATTTCTGGTAGTCCCTGTAAATATAAGCACAGTGGATTCCATGAAATCCTCTTCCTTTGTAAGGGGAATACGGTAAGAATAGTCATTTATCTTTCTTCTCTTCAGATATGAAGATGCTTGGGCTGCCCTTCACAAAGGAGCCAAAGATTGTGCAAAAGCTGGAGAGGTAAGAAAAAATAACAATGCCACACCTGAAATATTTTAAAATGTGTAAATAATTTTAAACTAAAAGTTTTAGTACCAGTGTACTGGGTTGACCCTGGTTACTAGTTAAGCACCCACCCAGCCTTGTTCACTCCCCCACCAGTGGGACAGAGGAGAGAACAGGAAGAACAAAAATGAGAAAACACATGGTTTAAGATAAAGACAGTTTAATAATTGAAGGATGAAGGAAAAACAAATGGTGCAAAAGCAGTCACTCACAATGTTCCACAAACAGACAAACGCCCAGCCAGTCTCAGAGCAATAGTTACCTTGGGAGACCAAACCCTTAGTTTTTATTGTTGAGCATGATGTTACATGGTATGAAATATCCCTTTGGCCAATGGTCAACTGCTCCAGCGGTGTCCCCTCCCAACTTCTTGCCCACCCCTAGCCTACTTGCTGGAGGGGGAGTGGGGATGAGTGGGGAAGAGAGAAAGCCTTGACACTGTACAAGCATTGTTCAGCAATATCCAAAACATTGGTGTCTTATCAATAGTTTTGGTCAGAAATCCAGGACACAGCACCATATGGGAATCCAAGACACAGCACTATGAAGGGAATTAACTCCATCCCAGCTGGATCAGTACAACCAGTATAATGAAAAAGTGATGCTCTGTATTGCTGCTTGGGAAAAATGCCAAGTTGCATTGTTTTTTACTGTGGTTTTAAGATGGTGTTTGACAGGCAGCTGATGGAATGGATCAGAATGTCCAGTTCCTCTTGTTTCTCACATCTCTTCCAGATTTGATGGTACTCAGCATTAATATTCTTGAAGTATTAAATATACATATTGTAAAAATAGAAATTCTCTGTGATCATGTTTGTCACAAGGTATCATCTAACAAGAATTATCTGAAGTTCATTCTCCTGTTTACTTTCTGATATTTCAATAACAAACATCAAGTGTGAGAATTTCCTAGTGCTTTTAAAGTACTTTTCAACTGATACATTGACACCCAGAATTTCTTGTCTTCAGTCCTTTGTTCAGATAGTTGCAATCACTACTTGCACTTAAGCAAAAAATATTCATTGTATCAGCTTACTGTTTTTCTGTGGATATGTTAGGTTAGAGAAGGATATTGAGAAATACGACTTTGTCAGACTGTGACAAGAATGTGATGGTAAAAATAAGACATATCCAGAAGTTCAGGTGGTTGGTTTTTGCACTCTTCTGCCATTATTTGAAAGATTTTAAGTTAGCTAGGAATATTATTTTGAGACTGCTTAAGACATCTTAAACATTGCCAATAAATGGCAGTGTAAACAATAAATAGTAATGTAAACATTGTAAAGTAAACAATAATGTAATGCAAACATTAAATAATGTGATGCAATGTTAACAATTGCAAAAATGATGTTGCATGTTACTGCTATAGCTCTTTAAAAGCAGTGCGGCAGCTGGGAAAGTATAGAATATATTTGGGGTTGAGCCATGACGTTGGTGGTTAGTGTCGGGGTCGGGCTGTTGCACTGACACTGTTTGCTGCCCTGTCCTAGTAGACAGGAAAACGGCAAGATTTGATTGTCTGGCTGAAAAGATTCAGGAAGTGTCTGTGCTTTCTCCTAATTTTGTTCAGTTTTCCTGCCCTGGAAGTGAAGTGACAAGTTGTGTGGTTTATTTCTGAAATGAAGGGAAGGAAAACTTCCAGTAAGTGCTACCAATGCATTGCTCCGCACCAGACTTTCCATTTCAAGCCCTGTTTAAGGGGCAGACAGTGTAAGCTGGGTTGCCACAATGCAGAGCAGGACTGAGCTGTGGGGTTCTCTGTCCTGGCTGAAACCTTCACTTTGGCTGGCTGCATCCTTCCTGACTCTTCTGGTTTCTGTAGGAGTCTTCTCTGTATCTTTTTCCAATGGATAAAAAACTCACTGCTTAATGTATTTTCAAGAGGTATATTTAGGGTAAGAAAGATATTATCTTATGTTCTTCTTTCTCTTGCCTAATAGTATGGCCCAGCTTTTCCATGCGTTCCAGTGAAAACCTTCAGTTACTAGAGATGAAGTTCTCTCTGCCAGCTTTGTGTGTTTTACTGCTCATGATGATGTTTTTTGAAGATCTCTTAAATGACTTGCTTACAATTTTGTAATACTTGCAATAGTTTGCTTTAAAAATTGTAGTTCTGAAAAAAATACGAGGTTTCATATATATGAACCCAATGTAACCTTAATCTCACATATTATGGCTGCTTGGGAGAATCAGAATGAAAAACTTCCAAAAAGATTTTGAAATTTTCCGTAAAATTCAGATGTTTACTTTTGGGAGAATCCAAAATATGTATTGCTTGTGGTTTTTTGTTTGTTTCTTTTTTATAAAAGTAGAAAATACAGGGTTCAATAAAATAAGAATTGTGTAAGCACACAAGATTGGCTGTACTGTATCAGAGCTGAAGGTCCACTTGTCCAGTATCCTATTCCTGGTACTGGCCAGTAGCAGATAAACTACTCGTGCTGTCTTATTTATAAATGTTGAAGAGAGAAAAGAAAGTGAAAATTCCAAGCTTTAATTGCTGCCTACAGTCTTACCATGTTAAATTATAGATGCTAACTACCAGTTCCATCTACAAAATTGTCCTAAAAATACTGCTTTTAGATGATTGTAATTTTAGCTGCATTGAATTATCTCTGGGCTGAAATGTTTTTCTGGTATTTGCCCCCATCTCATGGTGGTTTTTTTTTTTTTTTTGTTTGCTTTACTGTTTAACTGATATAAACCCCATATCTCATTCTCAGAAATAGACTTGGCTTTATTTAAATAAGGATGTTGGGTCTTCTGAAGCGTTTCATTACTCACTGGGTTTTGGAATAAATTTTCAAACCTTGTCTGGTAAAACAGGTTTTTTGACAGGGATAGGTAGCTGAAGGAATTTGGAAATGGGAGAAGTTGTCGTTCTTCTAAAAGAATCTGTCTGAATTGGGTAGAATTGTAAATCTTTGAGAACTTTCTTTGCCCATTGCTCAGACTTTTTCGGTTTCTGCAACAAAATTCTACAAAAACTGAGGAATTCAAAATGCAGATACAGCCATGGGCTGCAGTTGTGTGCAAGAGGAAGAATGGGTAATGGAACTAAGAGCAGGGGAACTATAATTGAATCATCTCAAGTATCATATATAAGGGAAACATTTGTTACCTAAGATCTCTTGATTTTGCTGTTTTTCATAGAATCTGACCTATATAAATAAAACTTTTAAGCAGTGTATCCTCTTCTCATTATATGTATAATAAAAGTTAGGAAGAGTCAAACAACAAAAATTGAACTAATGTAGAAGTGTGTTCATAAAGACTTGCAACTACTGTGGCTAAGTTTATCACAAGAGCAGAAGAGCAGGACTGTTATAAAGGCAACTTTTTTTAAAATGTCATTCCTTTTTTCTAGAGTATTTTGAATGTGCAGAGTTTTCAGTTTTGTTGTTAAGATTAAATCGGTATGACTAGCAACACTAAACTAAGTTATTGATCTAAATAAGCCTTACATTGCAGCACTGCCATGTTGTTATTGTGTACCAGTGCAACGCTGCTGTCAAAATTCCAGATTAATGTTATTTACAGTTAATAAAATCCATAAAATATTTCCTGCATTGACTAGTATATTGAGAAATAACTTTTAATCTCATTTCGATCAATGCATTTTGATATAAATATTTCTTACTACAGGGGCTTTCTTGAGCATGTATGTTTACTAGAGAAGTACACAAGTGGCAGTGCTATAGGGTTGCTATGCTGATCGTATGCTTGCAGATGCATTAATTCTAAAAATTAGTCAAGATTCTCATAAATAGGTACATAAATTTGGAAGTAAAGTAAAGAACCTGTTTGTTTCAGCTGGTGGATAGTGAAGTTGTGATGCTTTCTGCACATTGGGAGAAGAAAAGGAACAGTCTGGTGGAACTACAGGACCAGCTCCAACAAATACCTGGGTTTTTAGCAGATCTGGAATGCCTCACAGCAAGCCTAGGTAAGGTTTTATAGATATAACAAGCATTCAAGTCAGTACAGATGGTTAGACTGAAGTTCAGCTGTTGTGAACTTTGCAATTATAAAATCTAATTTTGCTTGCCAAACACATCCTTTCTATTGTAAAACAGTAGGTCTTAAACAACCTGGTGTTGTAAAAGAGCAAAATTAGTTGTGGTTGCTCTCACAGCAGTTAAAATTTTGTATGTGTCATTATTTGGGGAAAAAAAAATTTGTGACAACTGCATATCTTGGTGTGAACAGTTGAAAATTATTATTCTTGAAGTCTTTTTAAATTCTTAAAGATTGCAAGTAGTGTGAACATTCATGTATGTAGTTGCTTCTCTTTGATTGAGTCTATGTCATTTTATATAATAATTTGATCTAAATCATCATTTGTTGCGGGGGGAGAAATTTACCTGGCTTGGGACACATCAGGGCAGAAACTTTTTGTTGAGAGTAATTGTTGGTTCCAAAGCTAGCTTCCATAGTTTAAGTTAGTGTACAGGATTAAGCTATTCTGATAACCAGCTTTTTCATAGCTGAAACTAGCAATGCTACATGTTAAGGTTACCAAATACCTCATGTTTGTTAGATGGGTCCAATTTTTATAACTTTACAAATGTTAACCTGTTGATTTAATTTAAAAGATGAAAAGATGACTAGATGAATGCTTTAGTGGACTACTTCTGGAAACCTCTCATCCAAAACAGTTGATCCACTGTTGAAAATGGAATTAGGAAAAAATGTTCTGGCCTCTTAGTCTCTGAAAAGCTCTAGTGTTACTGAGCCTTGAAATGGAGATGCAGCATTTGACAAGTAGCAAGCCTTTCTGTCAACAGTAGGCCTCTTGCTGCCTCCATGAAAATCTATTCAAGTTGCATCAAATTAAAGTTTTGAAAAACTGCTGTCTGTGCATGGATTTTAGTAGCTAAGTTCCCCAGGGACTCTGCCTGCCCTATTCTTACACCAGCTGGGAAGTATGCAGAAATTCTTCATATAATTGCAGCTCATGTTTTTTGTGGGGTGGGCTGGATTTGTGTGCTGGCATCTGATGTGAAGAAAAGGAGGGTTTTTTTCTGTGTTCAAAGGCTAATTTCTCATTCTTCTATGGTCAGTGGATATGCACAAATCGGCTTTTGTTCCTAGGCAGGCTGGTAATAACTTTGCTATTTCTTTCTGAACCAAGGAATATATTTCATTTTTTATTACAATTTTCTTATACCACCTTGTTTAGTAAGCCTTTATCATGTGTGGTAACCATTTAATGTTGGCTTCTTTAAAAGCTCAATTAGTTTCTAAGGAAATATCAATTCAAATAATGATTTATTTAAATACTGATTTTAATATCATCATGCACAAAGCGATGCAGTCCACTGGTAGACCAAAGATAAACAATATAATAAAAACCTAATGGAATTGTCTTTATAGTTCATAACTGCAAATGCTATAAATCCTGATGAATTTGGGTTACTTTCCCATTCCTAAATGTATGGTTTTATGAACCAGAATTAATCTCACCTTGATTGTAGAATTACTTGGAGAAGGCTCAGTGTCTCTAGAATATTTTTGATACTGCACAAGCAGGATTTAAGGAAGCATTAACCAGTCTGCTCGGGGGAAGCTAATGAATTTTGAAGTCTACTGCTAAGATTGTGAGATTTGAACCAAATCTTCTAGCCTCACCTTGTGTGTCAATTTCAAGTAATTTACCTGGAGGTTTTTATTAGTTCCTCCTAACCACTGTGAGGTTTTTTGAATTGGTTTTTTTTTTGGTAAGTTTTATAGAGTCCATTTGAAAAGAATGGTATAATTTATACCAAATTCAACATCTACACTTCTGGAAGTGATTTACCAGAAATTTGCTGTGATATTCTGCTCGCTGTTTTTAGTTTTTATAACTCTGAACTATCTGCTTTTTATAAATGTAAACTGTATTCAGAGATGACTAATACTGTGGCTGTGAATTTTAGATATGAGTGAAACGTTCTGTAAAAAAACATATGTGAATATAGAATTATAAACTGCCGTGTCCTGGGTTGTGCATCCAAGATGTAACTTGGCTAATCTTCATCATTTCAGAAAAGTAATAGTTCTGTGTTATGACATGATATGCTTCTAATGAATCTATTAATGCTTTCATTTTGAAAGTAGATAGGGAACCCTGGCTGCTTTTGATAAAAGAAATTTCAGATAATGGAAATGAGCCTTTTTAGTGACCTACTTGAAGTTGGTATGAGTGATGTGTAGATTCTTCAGCTTTTGCAATGTATTACAAGACACATTTTCATTAGCACTTTTATAAATAAAGTCCACACTATCAGTCATCCCTCACTTCAAGTAAAAAGTCTGTGTCTTCATTTGATAAATTTATTGTATTACGCAATGTCTTGTAGCTGCTGTTGAAAACTTTGAAGAAAAAATTACTCTCATGTAAAAGTGAAAAGGACAGTTATTGTCCTTTCAAAGTCCAGAATTTGAATCATCACTTAAGCAAATTTTTATTTGAGATGTTGTAGAAAATATCTGCTTGCCGATATCTGACATACTTGTCTTAATATGAAATATGCTTCATGTTTGAGTAGGGGCATTTTGCTCAAATATCTGTTTTGATTTCAGCAAAGCAATGCACACAAACGTTGATCCAAATCCAATTCCCCCCCCCCCCCTTTTTTTTTTTTTTAAACATCATATGTTAAGCATTAACTTGATACTGATTTCAGAAAAGCTGGTAATGAACATAGGTGACAGATCCAATGTACAGTGAAAATATTTAAAGTGAGATCGGGAAGAAAATAAGGCTGGGTATATATTCACAGAGATAAAAGCCATTGCTTCCTAGTCTTTAATAAATATTTTTTTCCGAAGTGTGGGTTAGATGGGTGTGAAAATCCATTAGGGAAACAGAAACTTTTCGCACTGCTTAGGAGAGGTATCCTTATTTATATCTTGAGCAGAAGGTCATGCTTTATTTTCAGATGGTGTATCAAGTATGAACATTGCCATTTTCTACCTTTGCAAAATTCAGTCAAATTTGTTCAGAATTTGCATAAAAAAAAAAATGGCCATGTTCCCTTTGTTTAAGAAGTGGGATTAAAGACTTCTTAATGGCTTCTTCAGGCATAAAGGAAATGTACTAAAATCTGTGAAATATAAGGTCACAGTGGTTGTAATATCTTTTTCATTAAATACAAGATTTTGATTTTGGTAATATTTGAACTGCTTTAAGAACTTAATACCTGATATTTTGGGTACTTGTTTTGCAGCAAAAAGGTGTGTTTAAATGAACTATACTTATTTTTTAATTTCTTGATAAAAATGCCAAAGATTTTTCCAGTTTGAATAATGCAGTATACTTCCAGCAACATCTTGTATTCTGAAGTTACAGAATTTAATTTTTGTTCCTTTCATCAGTTTGTAGACAACCTCTGATGCAGTACTTCTACAAGGAAAAAGTGTAGTCAGTAATAGCCCATAGACTTGTCTCTTTGGGGAAGACATGTGGTTCTTTGGGAAAGAGAAGCCATTAGTTTACTATTATCTATTTCTTAATTGTGGCTTACGTCAGGATTTAGATATTAGCAGGTATTGGTCAAAGAAAAGTGAATTTAAGACCAGACAATATATTAATCAAGATTTTTCACAGAGCTGGCATTTGAACTTGGACTTCTGAATTGTGTTTGGTTACTCAAATAACAGTTTCTTTTTCGTTATCATCTAGCAGTTGATAGCTCTTGAAAAAGAGCTGGATAAATGTTTTGTGATGCAGAAATCTAGAACACAGAATCCATTAGAAGACTCTAGTTTTTACTGGTTTCTTTTTGATTTTAAAATTATTTTTAAAGCTAGGAAAGCTGTAAAAACTTTTACTGTAAGTAAGTAATGATTTGCAGTTGGGAAAATGTTGAAAGAAAATCGTATTTTATTATTAATTAAAACAATTTTTCTAGCTGGTTGACCAGTTGTTTAAAAACTGCTGTTACTTTTCTTGCTGTCATGAGTTTCATTGTCTGAGATGAAACGGCATTTTATCTTTTATTGAGAAAATCAGGGAAAATATTGGGGAGATGTATGTAAACCCAGGGAGTTTGAGTAATATAGTGTAAAGATACCTATGTTCAACAGGGAGTTTTTCTCTTTCATAGGCTCCAGGGCAGAATGCTTCAGTGGAGAGGGTTGTTGTATAAGGTAGAGATATATATGTATAAAGGCATATACTTGGTGTTGTAAACTTGGAAATGTCTGGGGCTTGAATACAGAAGGAAAAATATCCTAGTATACTTGCTATGTAGTTTCAGCAAAGCTGCTGCTTTAGCTTTGTGTAAATGTTACGATACTAGCTGGGTTTAAGATCTTTTCTTTAAAAACAAATCAAAATTGAGCTAGTAGAACTGTAATTGTGTTTCCAAGTGTTGCAGCTGAATTGAGCTCTTCCTATATATATATGTCTTTCACTGCTCATTTTAAGCTTTTAGTAATCTGTGTCCCTGTCTGACCTAGAGGTAGAGAGAATTTCTTTGATGTAATTTTCCTTTCTGTTTTCTGGCTTTTGGCCTTTTAGTCAGAAAATGAATGAACTTTGTAAAAATGTCTTTAATACTTCTTGGTGGTTTCTGTAGTTTTGGTGGCTGGGACAGTGCAGGAAAGCTACATTTAAAGTTATTGTAGGAAAAATTGAAAACACTAATATTTTCTGATATACAGCTGTGATTTAGCTTTTCTAACAACTTTCGTACTACTGCAGAACTACACGTAACAGGTTTCAGTTAAAAAATGTAGTAAATTTAAATTAGCTAAACTTTAGAAAGAAAGCATTTTCAAAATTGGTTTTTGTGGTTGTTGAGTTCTAGATAAATACTTTAATAGCTGAGCAGCTGGTAAACTAAGAAAACCAGTGCACACTGACAGAAAATAATTCAATCTAATGTCATCTGATCAAACATTAACATACTTTAAAAAAATTAAAACTGAGAACTAAAACTTGTAATAGTGTTGTTATACCTGTGATAGTGTAAGAAATACAGGCCAAACAAATATAATAGGAATGATGTGACCTAAAGAACAAGTTATTTTTTCACCTGTCTAATAAAAAAATATTATTTCTACCAACTGTGGCATATTACTATACAGGAAAATTCTTACTCTAAAGGTACGATGAATTTTTTCCAGCCTCCTTAAAAAGATTAAAAGGAGGACATGTTTTTCTCCTTCATAGCAATGCTGTTTCAGAGTGAGATGTTGATTGTTGCCTGACCGCTTGGTTGTGGGATTTCTTGAAGAGCTGGAAAAGAAGTAGTAATCTTGCAGGTATTCTTTAGAACATTAGCTGGCTTTCTGGGGCAGATTCATTTGAGGTGCCACTGTGAACTAGAAACTGGAAATTAATTTCTAGATTTCATATTTTTGCTAAATAACTTTTCAAAAGTATGAGCTTATTTGTCTGTGAATATAGATAAGAGCTGATCAAAGAATTATGGCTTAAGTTTCAAATTGATTAAATATGTAGCTTTGTTTGGAACTTTCTTTTGATGCACAGTATATACATTCTTATTTGGGTAGGAGAGACGTTAATTCACAGCCATAGCTGGTGCTATTGCTATGGAGCTAGTCTTCAACTTTTTTTGTGAAAAGCAACTAAGTTTTCTTTCACTTCAGAAAGAAAAGTTCTGAAACCTGTGTTGCAGTAGAGCAGGATTGTTGTCTTCTGGAGAGATCTTAAGTGTTCATTCCTGTTCTTCAAGAGCACAGTGTGCTCCTGCAATTCCCACTAGAGGCTGCTCAAACGCTAGTGTTAGGAATCAGTTGCCCTCTAGAATTCGCTTTTCTTCATCCTCTTTATTTTCCTGTTCTTTGCTGTTGTCTTTTAATACTATTTCAATGGCATGTACAGCAAAACAGGTGGTGGTTTTTTTAAGTGGAAGAAACACTGGTTGATAGGTACCTTACTAAATTATCTTAAGCCTTGCTGTGTTTGTGAATTTTGCAAATTAATAAGTGAGCAATCATTCTGAAAAGTAAGTTAGCATAATACAGACATTTGGATTTTAATGCACTCAGAAGAGTCCATTTCTTAAACAAAAAGGGACCACCAGTCGTAATTGTAGTCATGATACTGCCCTTTGAATACATCTGGATTTTGTGAGAGGAAGTTGAGTATGTGGTAAACAATGCATGTTCCACATCACAATCTGTAGAACTGAAGACATTTTTTTTCCCTCAAACTTGTTTCCACATTGTCAACTGCCTTTTTTTCCTCCCCTCCCCCCACCCCCAAGTGATCTGTATACAGATAAATAATTGAAGGAAATGTTTGCTGATTATAGGATTCACGTTTCCCTTTCTGACTGTTGTGGAGCAGTACCTTACTTGTTAGGGACTAAAAAATCTTACTAAGCAATTGGAGCTGAATATATGATTATGCATGTTAGGAAATTTGTTTACAAAGTCTTAACTTTTGCTTTTCTAGGGGGACCACTAGGATAGTGATTTCTAATTCGGTAATGGCTAAGAAAGATGAAATTTTGTATACTTAAAAGATAGGCTCAAGTAGAATGGCCAAAACAGAATTGAAGATTTGGCTGATGCCTTCAGCTTGCTGTCTCCTTCTTTTGAGCATCCAAAACACATTAACTTTAAATCACTTTTTTCTACCTTGAACTTAATAGTTATTGTCTTGCTTTATGAAGATTGCTTCTGTCTGTTACAGGCAAAGGTGAAACACAGCCATTTCCCAAAACTCAGAGTTGCTTTAGGTTTTCTGCTATTTCATTCCATCATCTGTGTCGTTCTTTGCATCAAGTTCATACATTGCAACAGATTAGTGTATCTGTCTCTAAACTGCAAAATCCTTTCTATTCTTTGGTTGCTCTTTTGTTTGTAAAAATGTGATTTATATCCTTCCTCCTGCAATTTACCTTCCCTCTGGTATAGGAGAAGTCCTGACACAAGGGTGAATAATAGTCCTGTATTCACACAGCTCCATCCCAGAGTGACTAGCTGGTTAGAGTTTGGGAAAATAGTTTTTCTACTTTGGGATCCTGAGGAGGGACATGGAGTTCAGCATTAATCACCCACAGGGAGAGTGATCCTTTGATACAAGATTCACATGGGATAATTCAGGTCAGAAGGGACCTCAGGAGTTCTCTAGTCCACATTTCTACTCAAAACAGGGCGACCTATGAGATAAGATCAGGTTTCTCAGGGCTTTTCATAGGCATGATCTCTTTTAACTTGAGACTCTGAACAATTATGGTTAAAGAGGAGACTAAGAGATTTTGCATGTTTTTAAGTGCATGGGTATGTAAAATAACTAAATTTAGATATTTGCCTATCAGTAAAGGGTCTGTCTTAAGAGTAAACTTTCAAAGTCTGTTTCCTTTTATATTATCACAAGGTCATGTAAGAGTTAAAATTCTCCCAGTATGCTTTACTTTTGCTTCATTTGAATAATTTAAGATTAGTACTGGTCTTGGTCAGCAGAGTTTTGTTCCTCAGATTGGTACCAGGCAGGAAGAGGTAAACTGACAGTGTGCCCAAGAAGCAAAATTAAATTATGGGTTCTGGATGCTTCTTTTCCCGAAGTAGACCACAAGTCTCCTGTGAGACCAAGATGCTGGGGCAAATACAGTGGTTCAGAATCTTACCACAAAGGGAACTTCAGATAGATCTCCCTTAACATGGCTCTGCTGTCACTCTTTACTATGTGATATGGACTAGAGATTTGTTTATCTTTCTGTGCTGTTTATATATGTGTAATTATTACAATGTTAATTGTGTACCTTTATGAATTCCTGTTTCTGTTCAGGTGAGTTGCCCATTTATTGATACAATTTGATATTCATGTAAGTATTTCTTATAGCCCAGCTAGAGGCAAACTTTGAGGAAATGGAGAATCATCTGTTGTGTCTTGAGGACCTGTGTGAACAGTGTGAGTTGGAAAGATACAAATGTATGCAGACATTACAGCTGGAAAACTACAAGAAAACAAAAAGGTAAATAAAAAAATTGCTATAAATACAAATTAGCATAAAATAGAAACCTTTTGTAATTATTATTTTTCCCCGCATGTAATATAATATAATCCCTTTTATTTTCATCTTTTAAAGAAACAGTAACCTTTGACAAGAAGTTGCAAATTTATAACAGATCATTAAGTGTTGGTCTAACTCTTGGTGATGAACAAAGAGTGTGTGTGTTTGGAAAATTATCACTACATTGTTATTAAGATGAAGTTGTGCTTATTATTCTTTACAAACAATTGGGGTAAGGGCTATTGTTAATAAGCACTGATAAGTCGTGGTTTCTTTTAATCCTTTGCCCTGTTTTTTGCATTTCTATTTTCCCCCATGTATTGTAACCTGTAAAGTTAGGAACTGTATTTTCCTCTTATCTTCTTTTCAGTTCTATCCTATCCTGTACTATGAGTACCTTTCACTTCGTATGTTAGGTATTATTCTCCTGCCATTCTCTTACTTATAAAGACAAGTTTATCTGAAAGATAAAGTAGCAAGAGAGAAATGTTAAGAGCTTAAATAACTTAAATCTTGACTTTCTTGGTTTTGTTACTGACAGTGCCAAAAATAACCTTGCTGAAGGAGATAAGAAAAGCAGTATTAAGTCCATTATATAAATGAGGAAATGAGGAGTTAAATTAAAGCAATTGTCAAAGACAGTCTCTGACGGACCTGTGTTAGGGAGTGGTGGGTAGATGCGGATGCTGACAGACCTGGAGCCAGCACTGACATGGGGATAACCAGGTTACTTGATCTGTCGAACTAGGTGTCCTCCTGTTAGCCAGGGAAAGCACCCTGGCATCCTCCCCACTTCTCTTGGTTGCGGAAGCAAGTTTGACTCATGTGGTATGGTCAGAACAATTGGTTTGGTTTATGGTCCTAATTAAGATGTGGTGATCAAGGGCAGGGCTGCGCCAGACCGTGCTGGTCACATTTTGAATAGCTTATCTGTTTTCCTCTTTCTTGACCCTCCTTTTGTCACCCTTGTACCTATTTTTCTTTTTTTTTTTTTTTTTTTTAATTCCAGTCTCCTCCCAAATAAACAATCCACCCCTAATTAGTTTTTCCCTATTGGTCCTGGTTTCGCTGCTCAAATTTGGTATTTCTGATACCGTTATCCAGGGAGTCTTGGCTTTCTGTGGTGTTACAGATACGGTTACCGAAATACTGCTGGCGTTGCAAGTTCTATCCCCCAGAAGGTCCCCGATACCTTAAAGGTCCCCCTTCAATTTTCTGTGAAGTTTGGCTGTTTCTAACTTAACTCCCCTTTAACCATCTGTGAAATCCAACCATCCCTTATGGTGCTATCTGTAGTTTTTGTCAGCTTCTTACTATGTTATCTGTCACATCCAGCAATTTCTCATGTCATGTCCTGTTCAGTTAGCTTAACCTCAGGCCAGAACCTCGGCAGTGGTCTTGTCATTTTCCTACAAGCTGGATTTTCTCTTTCCCAAGCCAGGGCAACACCATTTTCTCTCTCTCTCCAGGAGGAGTCAACAGTAGTCAGTATGGCTGAATATTCACTTGTTTGGACCTATTTAAGTAATTAAATATTTAATAGTAATAATTTCAAAATTCTAAATATGTCCTATTTAACCAAATAACACACAAATTTAAAATGTGCATAAAGCAACAGATTTGTACCTCCTAAAATATAGTAATCGTTCTAAAGTTTTCTGAGTTTTGTTTGTTCTCTCTGCCATCCTCACTCCCTCTCCCCCGGCCCCTAGCCTCTGCTTTCAACAGCAGAATAAAGTGTTAAAATGTTGTCTACTCTGCTTAGCAGCATCTAATCAGTTCTATAAATACAATGCTAAGCAAACTACTTAACGTAATTATAAGCTGATTACATTTGGTCAGATCTAGACAAAACAGGAAAAGTGCAGGTAATTTCTGGTTGATCATTACCACTGTATTTATTTAGGTAAGAAATTAACTGCTAGCTCATTACTAGAAGGACACTTGCCAGTGTAGATATTTGAAGAACAAACAGCCAGTTAACTTAATGTGAGTGTGATTTGTTATGTATGTTTGGAACTCATATTCTGCCTTCTTCTCTTTAGTGTTTCGGGTTTTTACTGTGATACCAACTACTGAAAGAATCGAATGGGGGTTCAGGAGTCTATGCTCTCTCTTTAACACAAAAATTGTTTTCAGGGAGTGAGTGGTTTTGTGTAAAAAAAGTATTTCGTGTGTTTTGATAATATAGGGATGAAAACTGAGATGAACACAAACTCTAGAAACTGTAGTTATTTTAAGCATGTAACAAAAAGTAATTTTATTATAAAGTCACTGTAGAGCTTAGGCTAGAAGCTCACGTATTTCAAGTCTTTTGAAAAAACTTCCTATATGAAAGATTTAGAAGAAAGTGCTTTAGGTCAACATTAAACCTTTGAAATGCAGCTTATGGTAACTATGGGAACTGATTTTCAGAAATAGGTCTCCCTATTAAATAGAGCAACTTTATTTCAGTTCAAACAGATCAATTTTTTCACTTTTGTCATTGTGTTTAGTACTGGTTTCAAAGTAGATTCATCAATCCAAGATGTTTTCCACAATATATTTTAAAGCCTAGTGTTTGGGGGGATTGATTGTTCTTCTGTGTGCTTATCTTTGGATTTTTAATATTCTCTTTTTTGTTTTTAAATCCATTGATCAGGGTACCAATATTGTTGTATGAAGTCTAGATTCCAGCCTTGTTTTCTCTAGTTAGTCTTGCTGCAATTTTTTTGCATGTATGTTAGCATTAAACCATGCCGTTTTGTTTCCTGTCCTTTTCTCAATCAAGCACAATTCTTCTTCCCTTCCCTTCACCCTCCTACTGAGGATGTACTGTTTCTGATTGCAGAAAACTACTTGTATCCCTCCAGTCTCCTATGGCAGTTGTTGCATTCTCAAGGCAGTGCCCTATGTCCTTTAGAAAGCACTGTCAGAAGCTCACTTTTGTGCCAATTTTTATGTGCACCGAGTTGCAGGATTATGGTGTAAGATAAAATGTCCTGAAGCTGTACTTCCTGTGAAGCTCTTAGTACAATTTGTATCCATTTCAGAAAGATCACCGTTTTTTGAAAAATAGAAACTCCTGGTTATTTATCAATTAAAAGGAGTTGTCCAACTGCAACGGTTTGTAGGAATACATTGGAGATAGCAAAGAGTCCTTGTTACTGGAAATGAGTGAATACATTTCACTGTGTGTCATTTGACTTTAAACATAGTTGTCTGAATTTTAGTTTTTTTAGGATATCTTGTTTAAGAATCCTTTCTGTTTTTCAGTACTTGTCTGCTTTGAGAACAGTCATAGAAGGCGAATGAAGAAATCTAAAATCCTGAATCTGAAGTATAGCCTCATGCTAGGGTATACTTCAACAGATGAATGTTTAGTAATATTGCAAATCTTAGTGGGACTAATTTGTTTTCCTTTCTGGTGAGATTTAAAGAAATGCTTTACCTGAAGAGATAATATGTTCTTAGAACATATATTTATTCCTAATTTTTGTATTTTAAAGGCTTATTTGTTGTCAATAATATGTAACCCCATGCTTTGATAATTAGTGCAGTAGATACTAGTGCAGTAGTAGTGCAGAGGAGTTGGAGAGATTGTCATAATTCTTGTTAGATGCATTGCCATGATAGTGGTTTTACGCTTCTGGAGGAGAAGAATGTTTGATTCACTTTCTCATTCAGAAGGATATAAAATTTATGGCAATTGCATTGTGTAGATTAGAGGTGTGTGTGTGAGAAAACGTCTTCATCAGTTACCACTGTTAAGTTTATTTCTTCTGTATGGTCTTCTGTTGGTTTTATCCCTCTTTCTAACTGCTTTGGAAACATAAGGGACGGTAAGGATTGTTGCAGTTAGATACAGTGGCTTATGTTAGGCCTGACCAACATAAACATTCAAAAAGTAAATACAAAAAACTTCTTTAGACAATTCAGACTAGTCTGCTTTTTGAAAAAGTTTCTTCTGACTTGGGCTAATTAATGGTTATTTACTCACTAACATACAAAAATATTTCGTATTATTATTTTTTGCTATGTTTTGCTTTCAAATATTATCTTTACCTCCTGCAGTATCACTGTAAAAAGCTGCCATTTTTTTTGTGATCTTGTTTAACCTAAATTAATTATTTTTTTTTTACCAAGGTCAAAAGAGACAAAATGGAATGGGTAATACTGCTATACAAAATCGTGTCGCCTAGAAGAAGACTTCTATGTCTGTAGATCTTGTTTAGATAAGCTAAAACAGTACTCTGTACAGTACATCATCTTCAGTGATGACTCCCTCCCATCTGGCAGTGACAAATTTAAATCATACCTTCATAACCCTTTTCAGCTTTACATGTAATTTATCAAATTAACTTTTTATACATAAAAAAATACCATTGTTGCAAATGTTTCAAACAAGTATATTTTTTCCTTCCAACATTAAATGTACTATGAATTATTTCTAAGGCTCTAGCTACACGTTTCATAGTTCTCAAAACTATCTCAAATTTTTCATCAAAGTAAGGTTTCATGCCATATTCTTCTTGAACAGTCTTCTGGTGGTATAGATTTTCAGCTGCTATACCTCCGTGTACCTGGATACATAAATAATGATTTTGCAAGGGTGGATGCAGAACTTTTATTATCTCAGGACAGCTTTCATGGTAGACATGCAGTGGATGACTGGCTTTGAGTTTTCATTAGGCATTAATTGTATGACTATAAGTCTCTGTGCTCAAAGCAGAGTTCATATTGCAGAGATCTTTTCCATCCTGCTGTTCATGAGTTTGCGTACAGCACTGTCAGTAGTTAGTGTTTTCATGGTGGTAACTGGCTGCAGTTCATTTTATGGCCATCAGTTATTGCACTTCTTTGGACAGACACATGGAATGAGAATTCCTATTGATCCTGGAAAACTGGGCTTGCACAAGCTTTGGAAAGGTTCCCTTGATAATTGTGCTTCCTTTTGTGTAATTTTAGGGCTCTGAACTTTCTTTTCTTTGCAAGAACGCTTGCAGTACAGTATTTTGCATGCGTCAAACCCAAAGGAGCATGCTGCTTCATTATTAGTGAATTTTACTCCTGTCAGTGCTCCAAGTATTTGAAAACATTGGGCAAGACTGAATACATAGCAGATCAAAAAATTGTAGGGTTTTTGGCAGTTTTTTATATTGTTTGCAAAGTGTGAATGTGCAGTATAATTTCTGTCACTTTTAAGTTGATTTAATTTTGCCCTTCTTTTGTGGTGGTCTTTGCTTGATGCAGAGAGACAATGACATTGTTATAAAGAGATTTGTTGCGTACCTTCTTCTTACAGTTTTGTTTTCTTTTGAATAGGCATATAAAAGATTTTTTTTTGTTGTTGGCTTTTGTGACCTGTGATTAAAAATTGAATGTTTGTGTTGGATCCTCTGCATCTTACAGCACCTTTTATTAACGTTTTCTAGAAAATGTTAAACATTATGTCAATCCTGCATAACTTTTCTCTACCCTTATGTAGTGCTGGTTACTGGGCATAATCTGCAAATCCTGTCAATCTGTTAGTACCAGGCGTTCTTTGTCTAGCTTTATCGTACCAATAATAGAAACAGATGATTTAGGACTGGCTTAATCATCGTTTTGTGCTCTCCCTCACCTCAAAACTGCCTTATTTATCAAAGTAATTCATTCATTGTGGCTAGTGGCAGGAGAACAGGGCTTAGGTGTTTGTCATTACCACACTAAAATCCGTTCTCTGCTTTTGAGCAAGGTACTGTCCCTCCTGATAAATTCTGTCTTTCTTCACTATAAGTTATTTTCCTGAGATCTTTTGTAATTCCTTTTCACTTACATCCAAAATCAATTTGTTTAAAAATTATTCAAAAAAATGTGTTAAATGCATTTATTGACAACACCTCTGTGAGGGAGATTTTACATTCCTGTGTCAAAGGGATGTGTTAAGGATGCCTGAAGTGGTAGAAGTTGTAACTTCTATCTGTCACAATTGCATTCATGCTGTGTGGAACCACATTCAGCATTTTAGGTAAAGAGTGCAGATTGCAGGCTTTTTTTACTTCTTTGTTTTTGTGGACTTAAGGCATATTATATGTCACTTAGTGCATAAAGTTTGGCCAGTTTTTGAATACTGTATTCATGCTTATGGGGAAATTGATGGCCAAGTTAAAAGAAGGTCTGGATTTTGCTGTATGGCTGTTTACCAAAAACAGGTTTGCAGGAATCCTTTTTCTTTCTAGGAAAGACTAAAGATGGTGGAGTTGATGGTGGAGGTGGCCTTTGATGGTGGAGTTGTTTGTACCTTCTCTTAAACTTCAGCTTCTCTTAAATTTCTTTGTAGCTTCTCTTAAATTTCTTTGTAGCTTCTCTTAAATGTCTTCTCTCAAATTTCAGCTTTAAACTTTGATTCCTAAACTTTTGGTTGTATGATAAAAATAAACTAACTGTGCTGATACATGTATTTTTTAGTGATCCAATGACATTGCACACTAAGATAAAAGTTCAAAAAAATTTAAATTTAAAAACTGTCCTCTTTTTTAGGATAGCAACAGGATGAAAGCAAATATGTAAAAACTGGGTCCTGTGCAAAATCTTACATCTGAAGGCATAAGCTTTTAGAGGCGGCTAAGAATTTATTCCACATTTCAGATTCCAGTTTGGAATGGTTCCAATGCTAAATGGCCTGTAGCAGTCTCTTAGCAGAGGGCAAAGCACTTGGTTGCTTTTAATGATTTAACTTCTACCATTTTCTTCTGTTTTTAATGCCATCTCCCTCATTTTTACTGTTCTTTTGAATGATAGCACCTGAAGGGTGACTCCCAGTGTTCTTCATCGAGATAAATTTCTTTTTTTGAAACATCCAAAGAGAAATGCTTTCACTGTAACCTGAAACTGCTGAGTATATTAGGGTAGTATTGGTTTTTAGTTGTATTTATTAGCTTGATTACCAGTTAATGTTTGCAATTTCCGTTACAAAATTTTGCTTTGATCCGTTACATCTGCTGGAATGAAGTTGATGTAGAAGTTTTGCTGGAAGACACAGAAAGACTTCAGCTACTTTTGTAGCTGCATTTGAGTATGTAAGCAAAAAAATCTCCATTGCAACATTATTTAAATTCCTTAGTTCTTTGCTTTTCGCTTTTTCTGAATAAAATTTCAGATTTGATGGTGAAGAATCCTGACCCGTCTTCCGTGTTTCTTCAGATAAATAGAAAACCTTGCCTACTGCTTAATTCCAACGGTATTTTAGTAGTAGTTTTAGTTTTTATTGATTTTTCATTACTTAAAGGCTTTTCATTACTTGTCTCAAAGGTATTTCAACGTAGTAGTTGGCCTAAGTGATCTGAAAAGGGTGCTCAAGAAATCTGGGGCAGAGAAAACATTTTTGTGTCATTGTCATAAGTGCTAATCCTAAGTACACAAAAAAGTACTTGAATTATTTCTGTGCACCATGCAAGTGACGTAAGTTTTGAGTTCTCAGGTTTTTGGCTTTTACTTCTGATGACGTCCAGAGGAAAGTCCCTCTCATGTCTTTTTAGCTTACTAAGACTTGAATCAGGCTACGGAAGGAAATTTTTTTTAATATCATTTTGAAAATTTAACTGTACCAGACATAACAGGTGAAATGCAGTATTTCTCAGGTTTTGTTTTGGATCTTGTTAGGTGCCAGAAATACTTTTAAATTAAATTGCACGTAAGCAGCTGTACTTTCTTTAAACATTAATTTTTGTTTGTAGGTAGTATTTACAACTCAACATTTATAAACACATTTCATTGTAAAATCTTTCAAATTTAGTCCTCAATTTTTACCGTCCGTATGTTATCTTGAGATTCTTTTGTTTATGTATGGGTCTAGTAGTTTGAATTTATTGGCTGTTACTGTCAGAGCTAGTGTTATAAGATTGTTCCTGACATTCATTTATGACTTTGTTATTTTCTTATCTGCGTACTCTTTTCTTGAAGATAAAATATGGAACTGTGAATTCTGGCTGCTGTCATCATTGTAAAGAATGTGGTGTTTCTGTGGTCTCTAGGTATTTAACTGAATTCCCTGGTGTTTTATTACATTTGGAAAATTGATTTTAGTGTTACAGCCATTTGCAAGGTACAGTAGAACCCGAGAACTTTGTATTAACTTTTGTTGAACGAACTAAATTCCCATTGACTTCAGTAACTTAAAGCAGGATGGTTTTGACTCCTCCTTCTCCCATATTCCTCTTTCTGGATTTGTTTTTGTTTATCATTGATAACCAATATAATCTTCTTCCTAGCGTCCATCTCTTCTGCCCAGTGACAAAAGCAGGGTTAATCCAACAGTGCAATGAAAAGCCTGAGGGGAATGGGAAGGTAACTGGGACTTTGTATTTGCCTTCTAACTATTCATGTAAGTTCTGGTCGTGTCAGCTACTCTGTGGGACCAGTTATATATTGTAGACAGTTTGTTTCACCTGTTGTCTCCAAAATTGTATTTTCTCACCACAAACCCTGAAGCTCAACTTTTCTGTAAATGAAGAAGTTGAGACCACTGACATGATCATCAGAACGTTCCAGGTAACTTAAAAATACTAATTCAAAGGACACATCCTGTCTCAACAGAGCTTCAAGGCACTACAGTTTTAATTCACCAGAATTCATTGTACTTCCTGCAAATAAAAAATTGTATAAAAGGTATCCTTCAGACTAAAATGGAGTATTCTATTTTTTCAGTGTCTATATATATCCTTTTCCTCTATATCTGTGGCTCAGGTCTTTTTAATGAGGTGTTTCAGAGAAGTTCTCAATGGCATCTCTTGCATTAACAATGCTTTGATTTAATTTCTTTAGGTTATTTTGAACCATGAGACATTATCAGCTGTGCCTTTTTAGGCATGGTGCATAGAGGGGTTTATAGTCAGATTTACTTATGTCCGTCATCCTCAGAAAGGGCCGAGAATCTGATTAGTGTGTCTCTTATGCCGGCATTAAAATATACCTGAATATCATCTTTGTCCTGACTTAAGTATTATCTTGAAGAAGTAGGCAACCAGGCTTATGCAATTGGGGTTTTGCTGACAATTGTTGCCCTTTACTTGCTGCTATCGTGTTGGTAATTTTCAGCTGAATTTGAGGGGTACAGAATTTCACAGAGTAATTAAGCCCCCCATCTATTTTATGAAAACAAGCAACTGGAAAGGAAGAGATGAAAATTCTTGCCTATATGTGTGGCCAAATTGTTTTCATGGGCATAACTCCAATGTAGATAGAGCCTGTAGAGCCTCTTGCCTCTCAGGGAAGAAGCTGGGCTTCATAAATTGCACTGCACACAGAACTTTTAAAGTGCCTCCATGCCTTTATAGTCCGATTATTTTAGCCTTTAGCATGTTATTTTAGCCTTTTTTTCTTGCTCAGTGGTACTAAACTTCGTCTTTCACTGAGAGGAGGTATTTATATTGTATTACAATACAACTATTAATTAAGTCCTTTCTTCTGAAAGCTTACTGTTAAGTGTAAAAAAGTAAAGAATATTCTTATTTGTGTAACTAGCCAGATTTGTTGGCACTAACCTAAAATTTAGTAGCTAAAGTAAAAGAGCATATAGTCAGATGCCAAATAGTAGGTTGTATTGATTAGTGGTCAGACTCAGCATGGGAGTTCCTTTAACGCTGGATAGATGCTGAGCAGCACACACTGGGCTTCAAGAGCCTTCATTTGTAGTGAGGCTAGGGGCAGAGCAGGTGTGTGTTTTCTTTCTAATAATAATGGAAAGGATTATCTCGTCCCTCTGTGAAGTGCATGAATTATTCTGGACGAAAACTCTGTAAAATCCAGAAGCATTTCTCTGTGGAAAGCTTTCAGTTGCCTTAAACTAGTTAGACAAATGGGGTAGAGGGGAAGGCTAGTGCTGAAAACATGTATAGGATAATACACTTTTGAGCTGAAGCAGTTGACAGAACTCTTCTGCTGAGATGATTCATTGTACTGCAGTTTTGTCTTCTAGTACAATGTTGTTAGTAAGCTATCCATCAAAGGCTGAGCTCTGCTGCTGTAGCTTTTGTATAAACCTAATATGAAAAATGATCTCAAAGAATGAACAATTTAAAGTAAAAGAAAAACAGATACAAAAATGTAATATATAGCATCAAAGCTGGTAATTTAACATGGCAAGATCTAAAATAATAAGAGGCAGCAGTCCTAGCTAGTCATCCAGGCCTATTTCCAATGCAAGTTTTAACTCTTGCTTGCCTTTTAACCTTGTTTTGAAGATGACTGTTTTCCCAAACTGTTTTCAGTTTAATCTTTTTCATTTTAATTATTCAAGCTAACTGCTTTTTCTTTTATAGAGTGTCTGTGTTCCAAAGATATAGTTTCCTTCTTAATGTAAGTTCAATGTATTTACTGCTGCAGATGATTTGTCTCTAGATTCATAGAGAAGATGTAGGAGGTATCTTCTTCCTGACAGTTTATCAACAAATACAAAAATATTTATTTACTTACAAAGGGGAGGAGAAATGTAATACTTTGTAATACCTTTTTTTTTCTGTACATCTGACTAGAACTTTGTAATTACACATCTAGAAAATGTACTGATATAATCTTAAGCCATCTGTTTTCCAGTGTCTTTACAAGTCATAGTCTCCTTTTGTCTTTTAAGTTTAGTGTCTGCTTCTTACCAAAGCTGCTGATGAACGAGATTTAGGATTAAAATTTAAAAACTACAGGTTTTTATTTGAATAACTTGATTAAATTTAAAAAAAAAATCCTCCATGTTGCTAATGCAGAGCGTATTTTCAATGAGCATGTTTTTTAATATATATTTCTAAATGTATGTTTTATTAAGAATGTTGTGAGAAGCTGTAAGATGCAATGGATTCATTCATGTTGTCTAAAATATAAAGAATCATCAGTCTTTGGATCTGAATTGGTATGAGGATACTAGGAAATGCAGATCCTTACATTCCAAATCTGTATTTTTACTGTATGCTAATCATAGATATTTTAAATTTTTCAGAGGTATGTGTTCTAAAAAAAGGTTTGTCAAGTATTTGTTTCCAACTTCCTTAATGAATGGCAATTATATGTATGGATATAGTGACAGCATTATAATACATCAACCCTAAAAATATTGATGGATTTTGAAAGGGTAAATTCTGGGGCTTTAGACAAAAGCAATATCATCACTGTCGGTTACTGTTTTACCATCTTGTTTGCTAATCTGTTTGAACACAATGACAGTAATTGTTTTGTCTTCCCTTTTGGAGACAAGTGGCATAAGACCTCCTGATTTTAGGCGCAAGTAGCGTAGTTTTTTTTCTCTTACTTTCACAAGATGTTTCCTCAGTATGGTGGTGTTTCAGTCTGTGGAAAACAAGCATTTCCTGTGATTGTTGTTTTCTCAACTAGTATGCCATTATTAAAAAATAAGGAGTGCAACTTGTGAGGGTGTTTTAAGAATTTTGTAATTATATTTAGAGTATGCAGAGTAGGAAAAATTTCTTAGGGCATGAACCTGCAAATCATAGGTGTTGTGAAGTAGCTTTTTTCTCTAAAAAATTGAGAAACTAGCTTGGGAAAGAAGTGGAGGAGAAGCAGGAAGGGAAGTAGATACTCAGAGGAAATTACAACTAATAGGCTTCTCTGCTGTAAATCACACTTTAGCTTATTTCCTGGTAAAGCACCCATTCTTTCAAAAACCTGTATTTGACATTTTGTGACAAAAGTGGGATGTTCACTGAAAATGTGGAGGTAAATGTATTCTCTTGCTTGTTTTAGAATACTTTGTGCGGCTTAGAAAATAAATTGTTTCAGGCTCAAAACAGTTTTGTCTGTTCTTGATGCAAGAATAAATGCTGAATTGCATCATCTGTTAGGGAGGAGAAGGAATTGTTATGGTATAGCATATGTATTGTGAAACAGTATAAATGGTAGGTGACTCAGTAATGACTGAAGCATGCTTTTTTCTATGGATAGTGAATAGCATCATTTATCTGGACAACTGTTAGTTCAGTCTTTTTTTTTTAATTTATTTTTCTTATAATCACTTTTGCTTTCAAAATTCAGAATCTAACTAGGCAGTATGCAAGGCACAGACTGAAAAGATGTTTGTTATAAATGAGCATTTTGTAAGGAAAAGGCCAGCATTCTGCCTTATCTAAGCTATTACTTTGATTCTTCTTTAGCCTCTGAATTAATGATAAATCACTACTTTGTAGCGATGGCAAATGGAGCATTTTGCAATGTCTTGAAAACAGAGGAAATATTTCTCTTAGTTTTATAGCCTTTGCATTCACAATTGCGTAACTACTGAAAGTGGAATGTGGCCTGGTATGAAAGAAAAAAGATATTATTGCTGTTGACTTCATTTCTTAGCTTTCTGGTGTGCGAGTATTGTGGGTTATCTATCGCTTTCTGTACTTCAAAATCCTCTCCTCTGAGAAATGTCACTATATGCTCCTGTTGCCTTTAAAGTGTGTTGTAACTGAGTGAGTGATGACGTAAAATTTTTCTTCTTCACTGTTGCTAAAAGGATTTTGAATAGCATTGGTGAAAATGGAACATTAATTGTTATTCACTGTGCTATAAATTCGCAAAGCTCTGCTAAGCAATGGCTGTTTTAGTACCTAAAGCCTTAAGAAGTCTTGGTTATTTTTGCACCAGTATATCTAGAAATTATATGGCTAGATATAAATGTGCAATATTTGTACAATTGTACATGTTTATAAATAGGTGGTAGCCTATCAACAGGTTGATAGTGTTTGCTTTAGATAAACATATGTAGTAATATTACCCTTAATACGATGATAATAAAATTCTTTGGTTTTTGTTTTTTAATGAGTCTTAAACCATGTAAAATATCTCCTGTAGTTCTAGATGTAGTATTTCTAATAATTTTTTTTTTTTTTTAATTATTCTGTTTTTCTCCAACAGGAAGGAACTTGAGACCTTCAAAGGTAAATTCTATTTTTAATTTTCTACTTGAATATTTGCAAGAGTTACAGTAATTCTTGTATTAAGTGAAACTAGTAAGGAACTGTTCGAGTTCTACATTTGATAATGTCAATTTTATGTCGACCCAGCAGGCTGTTTATTTTTCTGTTTACCTGTTCTTGCTACTGGTTTCTTTGGGAGAGTCATAAGTGTAGGAAGAACACAGATGGTTCTGTTGTCTTAACTAGGTTTCAGAGATTCTGTATCTAATTCAAGTCTTTCCCTTGGTGTTCAATTTTGGAAGTTAAGGGCTTTGTCTTCAACTAGTTGATGTCTTTTCTAGCATGAATGTGTTTTTGACATGTGTCACAGGCTGTGACTTGTTAGACTTTTGTCTTGCTATTTCTAGGAAATTTTCACAGTATTATTTTACATGAGACAAATGCAATTTTTGTAGCTTAACTTGTTGGATATACACGATGATATATACAAATATCTGTCCTAAATAATACGCAGTGGCTAGAATCTCTTTCATGTATTGTTGCTTTGTCTGTGGTATGTAGGTGGAACACATTACCATTTTCAGTAAATCTTAAATTCAGTCTTACTTTACCTACTAATGTTTGATCAGCTTGACAATTGCTATTACCTTTTGCTTTGAATAAAGTGTGACTCTGGCTTTGTGACTAGTCTTTATTTATGAAAATGAAGTCAAGAACATTGACTTATGTCAATTAAATGTCTCTTGAAATTGAAAGAAGGGATAGAAATTTCTATCAACTGCATTCCTCTTTGCCTTTTCAGATCATTACTATCTCATCTTTACATAATGCTAAAAAAGGAAAATAATGAAGCTACCATTAACAGACAAGTAATACAGATTATGTAAAATGTCACTTTATCTGTAATTTACCATAACAACCCTTTTTTTGATTGATTTGACAGCTTTCAACACAGTCTAGCTCAATAGAAAACCAAAGATAATGCTAAGCTCATTCTGTTCCACAGCGAGGCAGCTACTTTGTAGAACGTGATGCTTGTGAGAATAGTGAATTCTGGGGTTTTTGTTTGTATTGATTAGGGGTTTTAAGTGAGTTTCTGGAAGCCAGAAGGATGGCTTCCAAAGTTACTTCTCTCTTGGCTTCTTGTTTTTCCAATAGAGATTGTACAAATAAAGTTACAAAGACAATTATTTTTCTGGAAGAGGAAGGCGTTAGCAGTATGTTGACCTTGAAATTTATACAAAAACTAAGTAACTGGTTCTGTAATGGATACAGATGCATACAGATTTCCAGTACTAGTTATGAAAGGCTTGTCTTGGGTAGACAAGGTTTGTCTTGGTAGCCAAGAGAAGGCTTTTAGTTTACTACAAAGAGGGAAAATTGCAAACAGATGCCAAGAAAAAAGCCAAAGTCTTTGCATGTTTCTTCACTGAGAAGTTCAACTGCACTCTGTGGCTAATGCAGGCAATATCAATGGGAAAGGAATAGGATTTCATGCAATAACAACGAAAGACCAAGTTAGAGGATACGCTAGTTCTGTTGGACGTTTTTGGACCAACTGATCAAATTTATTCTACAATACTCAGAAGAATTGGCAGAAGCTATGGAAGGCTGGAAAAGCACAAACAGAATAACAGATCTTTAAAAATGGGTGTTAAACACCAGTCAGCCTAATTTCTGTATTTTTTTTGTACAATGAACTGATGGACAAGCTTGTACCTGGCAGAAGAGAGAGGAGGAATAGCTAACAAACTTTCAAGAATAGTCGTATTAAGGAAGTCTAAATTCTTTCTATAAGGTGACAACAACATGCTTTAAAATAAAGAACAGATACCGTATTTTGACTTTGCAACAACTTTCACTGTCTTGCCTGACATTTTCCCAGGAAATTGAGATTAAACTAAAAAGCAGGTGCATGGCTGATTGGAAATACATACTTGGAGGCAATGTTTTCATGGTTTCTTGCTTACTAAGTTGTTCTTTCTCAGATCTGACGCTACTCAGAATTTTTGTTCTTAACCTGCATGGTGAAATAGAGGTGTTTGTTATATTGGCTTCAATCAATCTTCTTCCGGCCTTTTGGACCTTCAGCCAATTTCTGAGTATCTAGCATGTGTTTCATCAGCTGATTAGAAACAGGGAGAGTAAGAGCTTCCTGATCACGAAGGATTCATGATTACATAGTGACAGATGTTTCAGTTCCGCAGAGCTTTGCCCAATCTAACTGGTGGCTCCTTCTTGCATTTTTCTGTTTTAAGCTACTTCCAAGGCTCACTAGATTTGTGCAGAAAATGGTCTGTCATTTGGTTTGGTTTAGTTTCGGTTGATGAAGCATGCTGAAACAACTCTGTAAATGGCCATAGAAATCCTGGCATAGAAGAAGGAAAAGGCAGGAGCAGGAAGCCTGTCCAAGTTACCAATGTAACACAGTCATCTAAAAAGCAAATACATCTAGTGGTACATTTACTAACACATTTTAAGGTTGAGGTGAGGAAGTATTAGTACCATTATATAAAGCTTTTATGATGAGATCTTATCTTGCTTATAGCTCTGGTTTGTTGTATTCAAGAAACGTTAGTTCCAACTGAAATATGTTAAGTAGTTGGGTAGATGATTCTTTACATTTTATATTGCAAGTATAGACTACAACCTCAACTAATTCATCCTTGCGTAACTGTCCAGAGTGAAATGTGTTCGTAAACATTCAGTTCATAAAATACCCAGCGTAGGGGCCAAGAAAGAACTGTTTAACGTACCTTTATATATACTTGCATCTTTCAATGCATGTGCAGTTGAAACCATTGTACATTAAATTGTGTTTTACTGGAAAAGAACAGAAATGCCAGTTTTCATAATAGTAACTTGTTATTTGTGAATGTGAATACCCGTATGCTAAAAAGTACTGGTTTCCACATTAAGGATGGTAAATGTCTTGCATAAAAATATATTTCATAAATACATGTTCATTCTATCTGAATCTGCAGAAATTGAAGTACCACAAAAATATTTCTTAAGTATGTTTGCTAGAGGGGGTAAAAAGAGGGTTGTATGCACGTTTTTCAGTGTCCAGCTGTAACTCTGACATTCACAAGTGCTGAGTTTTCATGCCTTGCTCAGGATAGGAAGAAAGTTTTACTGGAATTAAGACACTGAATGGTATAGTCTGAGGGTCTAAATAGCACAGCACTGGAAACTTGAATTCAGTGATGAATCCTATCAATTTCACAATGACTACAGAAAAACTAGTAATTGTATATTGGCACTGACCATGAGAATGCAGGTCTGGCTCACAAGGTAGGTGGGCAGCTTCACAGGTTTCTCAGATCTGGTTTAAAACTTTACTGCCCTGGAGTTTTGTGTATGTATAAATATAAATAGATATAGATACACAGATTGTGAAATCTTCAAATGTATATAACCTTATAAACATTTTAAGTGCCCTTGTATATCTAATATTTACTAAGGACTTATTTTAATGTTGAAATAAAATCAACTTTCACATAACCAAGAAACAGAATTGGTTTTAGTTTCATTTATATCATCCTACTGTGTGTGCTAAGGTACACAGTGGTAATTCATTGACCTATTAAGTACATTCTTTGAGGATACCAGGTGTCATCAAGAAGGGGCTCAAACAAAGCTCAGTGTATATACTTGTTTGCAGCATTGAAAAGTATTGAGAATCCACTAACACTCTTGCTCGTTGATGTTACTACCTTTAAGTAGCATGAAATAAGTACGTAATACTATTTTAAGAAATGATGATTTTTTTTTTTGTCAATGGAGATACTGTTTTAGAATTTGTTCCTGCCTTTTTCACATTTGTATTACAGATTGTACTCTCTCTCATCACGAAAAGTACATTTTATTTTTCTTCCTTTTACTTTAAGACTGTTTACAGGGCCAGACATTCTCCTTTGTTGTTTGCTGTACCCATAGTGTATAGGGGCAGAACAAACCTCTCCAGTCTCTTTTCTTCTAACCTAATAGGGTTTTCTATTACAATGTAAGCGTAACATATTATTTAATAATCTGCGATGCTGAGAAAGTGAAGGTTAGAAGCTTTCCTGCTTCTTTATATTAAGCATCTTTCTCTGAACAAGGCAGAGAGTGAGCGTGTGGTGTCCCTGTTGATACTGTTACGGCACTGGCATTTGTGTACCTGAAGTGTGAGTGTGCACTAGAACAAAACATCTCAAGGGTTGTCCAGTTTATTTTTTAGTAATTTATCTTTCAGAGAGCAAAGCTCTCAAAGATGATAGATTTATGGGTGAAAACATTAGTTATGGCATATGAAGTAGCCTGCAAGTTTCTTCCTAGGATGCAACAATTCCAGTGTTTGGAGAACTGCTTGCAGGAGCTGGCTTATGCTCTGTGCTATCCTGTCCTAGCTGAGGCTTATAAAGCTGCTAAAAAAAAAAAATGTTCTGTTGTGGATCTTGGCAATTTCTTGCAATAGTAGAACTTATTGTAGTTGGTATTTGTGTAAGTGTGTATTTGTTTTTAGTATTTGATGGATTGTACTCTTCCATGGTTTAGAAAGGGCATTATCATTTTCATTTTTACAGCTGAGAAACTAGAAATTAGATAGCCAATATGTGGTTATTTTCTCTTGATACTTGAAGCCTAGTGCGTTTATGACTGCACTGAGATTTGAAATCATTCCACCATTCTTCTAGGCACATGGTACAACTTTTTTTTTTAATTTTTTAAAGTTAATATTTCTTCTGTTCCAGCGCAGCCAGGACTGTGTAGTAAATATTTACAGAATACTGTTAATCTCTTTACAAGGTGGAAGAGTGAAGCCAGAGCAGTGAGGTAGATGATGGAAAAAAATTTAAAGTTATAAAAGTAGTAGAATTGCACAATGGTAATAACATATGCTGCTGAGTTTACTTCACACTTTGTCCAAATGGGAACTGTACACATGATAGATTTAAAAATTGCTTCTAAAAGTCCCTTTTTATTTAAAAAAAAAGTTTAGGATTAAATGTTTTGAGTTTGTTTCTGGAAAAAAAATTAAAGCAATAGAGGCCATTTAGAAATCAGCAACACAGCACTTTCGGACAATGAAAGGTGGCAGAAACTTTGTAAGGGCAGATACGCACGGGGGTTTGGCTACTGAGTCATGCATATTTCTAAGCTTTAACAGGATTAGTTTCATTCAAGCTCAGGGAAACTGGTCATATGACCATTTTCAGCACTTCTATTTACAATACAATAAAATGTTTTCAGCCCTTTGCATCAGGCATCAGAGATCTCTCCCAAACAAGTCCTGATAAGTTTTAAAAGCTTTATCAAAATACTCTTTCTGAGAAGGAGGATGGTGAAGTAAAGAGGTGTTTTTTCTTGCTTTTCTCTTCTAGGTTAAGTCATTAGGTCACATTTGATATGTAGATCTTTTGTCATCCCTCTTCATGCATCTAAGGTGCTTCTGTTGAAATTGCAGTTTTCCAGTCCTTTTATCAGTAGCTTAAATATGCTTGTATCTAAACTTTAATTTCCTGGCCTTCACTGTTTCCTTCTCTAAGAGTACATGATATTTGGAGCAGTCTGTTGACTCCATCCCTTTGTTCTCCTTTTTTTGAAATCTGCTCGCCTCAACAAATAGTGTGTCAAACTGATTTTTTTCTTCCAGTCTAGGGATCCTCTTTATCGTGCTGTAGTCTCATGGCTGTCAAAATAAACAACTTTTTCCTAATCTTCATATTGTCTTCCAGATGCATGGGTAATATGCAGTGGAGATCTTTACAGCTCGCGGTTGACAAAGCTCATACATTCAATGATGTAGCTGTTCTAGAAGTTGTGCTATCATTTTGAGCACACAATCCTGTATGTTTCTGCTGAGCAAGAGTAGATGACATTGTGGTAGAAAATCGTACCAGCCACATGGAGTTCGTTTACTGTAACATATCCAAATATACTACCCCAGAGCCTGTCACATTAGGAACATTCAAGGTGTTTCATTACTGTGAAGAACTTTTTGTTGACAAATTGTGTCCATAACCAAGTTGGTTAATAGTGAGAGTTCTAATTTAATGTTGTATTTTGTGATTTTTCATTTCAATGACTCATTTGAATAGGGGAGGGAGGGTGTTTTTGGTTGTTTGGGTGTCTTTTCCAAAATACGCTGTGGGAGATAGGCAATGCTCCTGCTATGAGTGTTTCCTGATTGTTTTAGAATTTATTTAGGTGACCACGGTCAAAAACTAAAATATTTAAGCCTTGTAGCACAGACGTAAAAGGCAATTCTTATTTTGGCATACCAGGAAACAGTTGGGAAACAATTGCTTAATTCTTTTGTAATAAAGCTAAGATGGAGTTAAAATTTCAAGGATATTCAGGTTTCAGGGTTTTTCCTCATTATTTTGCTATGAGCTGAAAATATTCTGATAAATTTCTAGTTAATAATGTGTGTTACCAGCTTCTTTCCCATCCAGGCTATGGGAGGAGAACCTTGCAACTTTGGATGTCCTGTATTGACCAAGACTCCTATATATGATAACCATTCTCTTGAGAATGGAAAGATTTGAGACTTGGGCACTTCCAGACAAACCTTGAGTGAAAGACAAATAAGTTTAACTACTTACATCTTCCATTATAGTGTAACAGAATAAGACAGATGGAGAAGAAAAACAAATTATAAAGTGTCCTTATAGCTACTTTGCTTTTGATTTTGCATTTTATGTTTTCAAGTTTGCAGACTCTCACATCTGTTTAACTCTCAGGACACATTTTGGAAGTTTCTAGATCTGAATCTAGCGACTTGTAACTTCTGTCCTCTTTTTTGCCTTCCTTGAAATGGGTATGGACTTCAAGTCAAACCTTTTTAAAAAAAAATTTTTTTTTTAAATCCTTTTAAATAGAGAAATTTAAGGAAGGTTCACTCTTGGTCTTTCACTGATTTCAATCCTCCCCAGTAAATAATTGAATCTTTATACATCAGGGCAGATATCACCAGCCCTGAGATGTAAAAGCTTTCAAATGTACGTTTCTGTAGTCCACAGGTGGATGGTGCTGAATTGCACACATCTGATTCTATTTGGCTGAGTTATCAGACTTAATGACATACTTTCAGAACTTGTTCTATATATTAATACATACCCAAGAACAGTGGAAGTTTTCAATTATCTGTCTTGACAGAGACTGCATGGGATAGCGCGGAAAAGCGATTGCTTGGCTCTTGCTGACCTCCTAAACATGACTTCTTTCTCAATTGACAACACTATTGTATTGAGCACTGGGTGTAGTTGAAAATTTATTAGCTGCCTTTGACAAGACAACAAAACATTTGCTGGATTAAGTATTAAATCTGGGGTGGAGCAAACTACAATGGGTAGTATCCTGTGTATCCATTTATTTTGCAGATGACTGGAAATAAGTTTGTTAACTAGTAGGTTAATGTCTACAAGTGTCAAGTCTTCAGGACAGGCAGTATTTTCTATACAAGAAATAGGATTTACATTTCAATGGAGGGCAAAAAAAGGGGTTTTTTTTAGTGTATTTAAAGTGTAGAAACAAAATTATCTACAATTTTATCTTGAATTGCTACATCAGAATGCTATTTCCCATTATGCTTTGGCAAAAGGGGGGCTGGATTAGTAATCTGATATGATGGGAAATTATTTTCCCTCCTCCCATTTTGATTCATTTTCAACTGGTGAGGGAAAAACAGGGCTTTTTTGATACTGGCAATACAAGCTTGGGTGGATCTTAGTCAATCATAAAATGGCATCCTTTTCTAAGGTGGTTATATATATTGGAAATAGGTCTGAATTTTCACAGCTGTAAATAGGGAGTAGAGTTTCTAAAGGAAATCTAAAATTTAGAAAGGGATGCTATAAAGATACCAGATTATTTATGGACCAATTAGATAATCAGATTTCCTTGGAATGAATATTGTGTGCTCTGGCAACTCAGCTGATCAAAGATAGTTTTCGGTTTTGTCACTTCTTCCACCCCAAACCAGTTCTAGTTTTAATGCTTTAAATGCTTTTTTTAGTTTTTGCTTGTTGTGCGTTTTGGCTGTAATGTAACTTTGTGTCTTACCAATTTGACAGTGCTGTTTGTTTTGTTTGTAATCTATTTGCTCGATTAGATTTCAGGATTTTGTGTGATGGCTATCACCTGAAAGTAGTAGTCAATGAGTTAACATAACCCACAGAATGCTAGTGTTACAGATACTTCTGAAACCTTGTTTTTGTCAGTTTTTTTAACGCTAATTCTGATTGGGGGACAGTGGAGGGTAGGGACACTTCTTTCTTTTTTTAAATTTTGCTTTACCTACACGTATTTTTAGAGGATCTTGTGTTTTTTTAATGTGGCGCTCTTATGCTCTTTCATCCTGTCTGATGTTGCTTTGTATTTTGAGGAAGCTGGTTTATTCTCCCAACAAATTTTAATATTGACACATTTATGTAGCTTTTTCTTTTTCTCTGAGTCCTACTGGTTTTGCATTCTAGTGTTGCACTAAGTCAAAAGCCCTTTCGGAGGTCAGATGTATCACAACAGTTTTGACATCACTGCAGCTAAAAATAAGATGGCTCTTGGATGTGCAGATGTGCAGCTCCTGTTGGCTGCAGTAGAAGTTGGCCCTATGCTGGAGTCAGCCTTGCAGAGTCCTGGGTTTGTAAGGAGTGGAGGGGGGTGGTGTAACAATAGAGATTTTCTGTGGCTATTGCCAGGGTGAATAGCTAACTGTGTAGATAATAGGAAAAAATTCCATGGGAACATAAGTCTTGTCATACTCAGTTTATGTAGAAAACAAAACATTTAAAGGTGTAATATTTTAATTGCCTGTAATGCTTAAGTGATTGATGTGGAGAAAAATAGAAGCTTATTTTGTCTGCAGCTCTAACTTGAATTCATCCTTTAATTACCGAAGTCCAGACTGAAGGGGGGATTATCTCACGATTATTATTATTCTTCTAATCTTTCCTATAGATATTTTTGGTGTTGTTTTCACCAGTGAAATAAAACTGAGTTTCGTAGGCCCACACGTTCTTGGTAATTTTTCCTCTAATGATGATGATTGGAGAAGTATTTGTTACATAATTCCCTTTTGTCTGTACGCTGTATTTTTAAAATTGTCATCAAGGAGCTTTTTAAAATGTGATCTTTTTAAGTAGAAGAAAGGAATTGTTACGGCTATCGTGGTTTCTGGCAGCACTGCGCACCCTCCTAAACCAAAGGGGTAATGCGTACCAGCGTTCCCAATTCTGAGCAACGCCTTACAATTTGTGAAACATAAATGCACCGTTGTGTAACTGCAGCATCACCATAACCAAAGGTTCTCGGTCATATGCTGCTTCTGTAATTTTTTTTTTAACTGCATATAACCATTTTTTGAATTTTTGATGAAAATGTAGTCTGGATATGTAATACAAAAAATTCCGTTTCCAGTAGAGAAGACTGCTCCTAATTTATTTAAAAATCACATCCAAGATTTTTAATATTTTATGTGTGAAGTAAGAATAGTATGTAATCTGGTTTGTGGGGTATCTGAGCTAAGCGATGTTAAAGGAAAAACACTTTGAGGGGAGAGCCTTGTGAACATCGCCTAATAAAAGAAGAATTCAGAACCCTTCCGTACCTTTTCCCTGCTTCTAAATCATTTTCAGACGCTTCCAGCTCTCTGCCAAATAAACACATGCTGTAACTGCATGTCATCAGATTATAACCCGCCGGGAAGATTTCTCTCCTTCTAGCGCCCCTTTATTTAGCAGCATGTGGTACCTTCCCAAATACATGCGTGCGTTTCTGGTCTAGCCCAGCTGCTGGTGGCTTGTGTTCAGGTTCTGGAAAGGCGCAGAGTTGAAGTATCCATGCGTATGCATCTGTGTGCGAGTGACCCATTGAAAACTGGCAGTCGCGGTGTTACGGCTCTGAAAAAGCAGCCTTCTAGCATCGGTCTTTGTTCTGCATCAGTGAAGATGCTCATCAGTGGAGCTGCTTGGTAACTGGAGCTTTCACTTGACCAGTGCTGTGTTTCTTTTTACTTGCTTATTTCTTACTGCCATGTCATCTCCGGGAGCCACTGAGAATACTCAGAAGAATTCATGTAGGTGGAACTTTATTATCATCTTTATTATTTGTCAGCTTAATTTGCCAAGCTAATGTAAAATGCAAAATGAAATTAAAGTTAGCTTAATTAATTTCCTCAGTTACCACCACTGCCTGATTTGTAAAGGGTGTGATATAAATGAGGTTAATTATCAACTTGACTTAGCAAATTTGAAAGAAATAGTGACTCAATGTCTACTTTGCCAGGGCTTTTGTTTATTGCTTTGCTTTTGTCTGTCGCTTTGCATTATTGTCAAGGTAATATTAATCGGAATTAGTAAAAGAATACAAATACAGAGTTACCTTGTTAGCTAAAATTCAAGCAGACTTGTCTAAGGGTGGGGTGATACTAAAGGATGAGGGGAGACAGAGAATAAAGATAAAACCAGATATAAAAAATTAAAGCAGTGAATTCATTAGTATAGATGCAGTCATGCTAATTAGTTTCCTTCAGATAAAGAAAATAACAAATAAATGATAAAAATGTATATTTTTAAATGAAGCAATTGATGTTATTTACATCAATATGAGCACCCTATGTCATATGAAACAATATTCTTAATAATGCAATTAATAACATTTTTATGCTGTTAATTTGTAATGAATGATGTTTAGAACTATGCATTAATTGAAATAGAAATAAGATGTGCATTTCTGCTCTGATTCTTTTATGTTCTTTTATATAACCACTGGAAGAGGTTTTTTCCTGTTATCATTCACATGGATTTTTTTCAGTTGATGTCCAGGACCAAAAGATAAGAGTAAATTGAACTATTACATTATTTTAATAACCTGTTGGAGCATGCCTTTTATCAGGGCTCTACCTATGAGTTGTAATTCTGACCACTAAATTTGATATTCATGTTAAATAACAATGTAAAGTAAAGTTGAATATTTTGTTTTAAACAATTCATCTGGTATGGGAGAACTCTTTACATTTGTATTGATTAGAAATACTTCATTTATCAAAATAGTTGTTTTCCATAAATTTAGACAGAACAGTTGACTGTTTATTTAAAGATGGCAAAATTTACCCTCTGTTCTGCTAAATGTGGTGTGACCACTTTGCACTCAAAATTGTCAGTTTTGCAAGCAATATATATACTAGATATATAGTGTGTATATATATACACACTATAATCCAATTTGTATCCTTAAGTACTTTGTAAATACTGTCAGAAGTTTTCTTTTTTTCTTGCTGTTGTTTCCTGAAATTGAAATGGAAGTATGGTGAATTGGGGGCGCGTCTATGAATCTTTCTCTTTTTCCTTATTTGCAATCATATCCTGGACAATAGAACAGCTATTTTGGGGGGGTGGAGGGCGGG